>NC_084618.1:2245990-2395990 GCF_033978795.1 Nerophis ophidion | reverse complement strand
CACTCATTACTTCATTACAATCACTCATTACTTCATTACAATCACTCATTACTTCATTACAATCACTCATTACTTCATTACAATCACTCATTACTTCATTACAATCACTCATTACTTCATTACAATCACTCATTACTTCATTACAATCACTCATTACTTCATTACAGTCACTCATTACTTCATTACAATCACTCATTACTTCATTACAGTCACTCATTACTTCATTACAATCACTCATTACTTCATTACAATCACTCATTACTTCATTACAGTCACTCATTACTTCATTACAATCACTCATTACTTCATTACAATCACTCATTACTTCATTACAGTCACTCATTACTTCATTACAATCACTCATTACTTCATTACAATCACTCATTACTTCATTACAGTCACTCATTACTTCATTACAATCACTCATTACTTCATTACAGTCACTCATTACTTCATTACAATCACTCATTACCTCATTACAATCACTCATTACTTCATTACAATCACTCATTACTTCATTACAATCACTCATTACTTCATTACAATCACTCATTACCTCATTACAATCACTCATTACTTCATTACAATCACTCATTACTTCATTACAATCACTCATTACTTCATTACAGTCACTCATTACTTCATTACAATCACTCATTACCTCATTACAATCACTCATTACTTCATTACAATCACTCATTACTTCATTACAATCACTCATTACTTCATTACAATCACTCATTACCTCATTACAATCACTCATTACTTCATTACAATCACTCATTACTTCATTACAGTCACTCATTACTTCATTACAATCACTCATTACTTCATTACAATCACTCATTACTTCATTACAATCACTCATTACTTCATTACAATCACTCATTACTTCATTACAGTCACTCATTACTTCATTACAATGTAGTAGATTCAGTGGCTCCATATCATCATGCTCAATTATGGTTGCGGACTGTTGATCTAATAAATTGACCAGTGACATGTGTCGTTGGTCACGTGACACTGGTCATGTGACATGTGTGAGTGGTCAGGTGACATGTGTGAGTGGTCAGGCGACATGTGTGAGTGGTCAGGCGACATGTGTGAGTGGTCATGTGACATGTGTGAGTGGTCAGGTGACATGTGTGAGTGGTCAGGTGACATGTGTGAGTGGTCATGTGACATGTGTGAGTGCTCATGTGACATGTGTGAGTGGTCAGGTGACATGTGTGAGTGGTCAGGTGACACGTGTGAGTGGTCAGGTGACACGTGTGAGTGGTCAGGTGACATGTGTGAGTGGTCAGGTGACATGTGTGAGTGGTCAGGTGACATGTGTGAGTGGTCAGGTGACATGTGTGAGTGGTCAGGTGACATGTGTGAGTGGTCAGGTGACATGTGTGAGTGGTCAGGCGACATGTGTGAGTGGTCAGGTGACATGTGTGAGTGGTCAGGTGACATGTGTGAGTGGTCAGGTGACACGTGTGAGTGGTCAGGTGACACGTGTGAGTGGTCAGGTGACATGTGTGAGTGGTCAGGTGACACGTGTGAGTGGTCAGGTGACATGTGTGAGTGGTCAGGTGACATGTGTGAGTGGTCAGGTGACACGTGTGAGTGGTCAGGTGACATGTGTGAGTGGTCAGGTGACATGTGTGAGTGGTCAGGTGACATGTGTGAGTGGTCAGGTGACATGTGTGAGTGGTCAGGTGACATGTGTGAGTGGTCAGGTGACATGTGTGAGTGGTCAGGTGACATGTGTGAGTGGTCAGGTGACATGTGTGAGTGGTCAGGTGACATGTGTGAGTGGTCAGGTGACATGTGTGAGTGGTCAGGTGACACGTGTGAGTGGTCAGGTGACATGTGTGAGTGGTCAGGTGACACGTGTGAGTGGTCATGTGACACGTGTGAGTGGTCATGTGACACGTGTGAGTGGTCAGGTGACACGTGTGAGTGGTCAGGTGACACGTGTGAGTGATCAGGTGACATGTGTGAGTGGTCAGGTGACATGTGTGAGTGGTCAGGTGACACGTGTGAGTGGTCAGGTGACACGTGTGAGTGGTCAGGTGACATGTGTGAGTGGTCAGGTGACATGTGTGAGTGGTCATGTGACATGTGTGAGTGGTCAGGTGACATGTGTGAGTGGTCATGTGACACGTGTGAGTGGTCATGTGACACGTGTGAGTGGTCAGGTGACACGTGTGAGTGGTCAGGTGACATGTGTGAGTGGTCAGGTGACATGTGTGAGTGGTCAGGTGACATGCGTGAGTGGTCATGTGACATGTGTGAGTGGTCAGGTGACACGTGTGAGTGGTCAGGTGACATGTGTGAGTGGTCAGGTGACATGTGTGAGTGGTCAGGTGACATGTGTGAGTGGTCAGGTGACATGTGTGAGTGGTCAGGTGACACGTGTGAGTGGTCAGGTGACATGTGTGAGTGGTCAGGTGACATTTGTCAGTGGTCATGTGACATGTGTGAGTGGTCAGGTGACATGTGTGAGTGGTCATGTGACATGTGTGAGTGGTCATGTGACATGTGTGAGTGGTCATGTGACATGTGTGAGTGGTCAGGTGACATGTGTGAGTGGTCAGGTGACATGTGTGAGTGGTCATGTGACATGTGTGAGTGGTCAGGTGACATGTGTGAGTGGTCAGGTGACATGTGTGAGTGGTCATGTGACATGTGTGAGTGGTCAGGTGACATGTGTGAGTGGTCATGTGACATGTGTGAGTGGTCATGTGACATGTGTGAGTGGTCATGTGACATGTGTGAGTGGTCAGGTGACATGTGTGAGTGGTCAGGTGACATGTGTGAGTGGTCATGTGACATGTGTGAGTGGTCAGGTGACATGTGTGAGTGGTCAGGTGACATGTGTGAGTGGTCAGGTGACACGTGTGAGTGGTCATGTGACATGTGTGAGTGGTCATGTGACATGTGTGAGTGGTCAGGTGACATGTGTGAGTGGTCAGGTGACATGTGTGAGTGGTCAGGTGACATGTGTGAGTGGTCAGGTGACACGTGTGAGTGGTCAGGTGACATGTGTGAGTGGTCATGTGACATGTGTGAGTGGTCAGGTGACATGTGTGAGTGGTCAGGTGACATGTGTGAGTGGTCAGGTGACATGTGTGAGTGGTCAGGTGACATGTGTGAGTGGTCAGGTGACACGTGTGAGTGGTCAGGTGACACGTGTGAGTGGTCATGTGACATGTGTGAGTGGTCAGGTGACATGTGTGAGTGGTCAGGTGACACGTGTGAGTGGTCAGGTGACATGTGTGAGTGGTCAGGTGACATTTGTCAGTGGTCATGTGACATGTGTGAGTGGTCAGGTGACATGTGTGAGTGGTCATGTGACATGTGTGAGTGGTCATGTGACATGTGTGAGTGGTCATGTGACATGTGTGAGTGGTCAGGTGACATGTGTGAGTGGTCAGGTGACATGTGTGAGTGGTCATGTGACATGTGTGAGTGGTCAGGTGACATGTGTGAGTGGTCAGGTGACATGTGTGAGTGGTCAGGTGACACGTGTGAGTGGTCATGTGACATGTGTGAGTGGTCATGTGACATGTGTGAGTGGTCAGGTGACATGTGTGAGTGGTCAGGTGACATGTGTGAGTGGTCAGGTGACATGTGTGAGTGGTCAGGTGACACGTGTGAGTGGTCAGGTGACATGTGTGAGTGGTCATGTGACATGTGTGAGTGGTCAGGTGACATGTGTGAGTGGTCAGGTGACATGTGTGAGTGGTCAGGTGACATGTGTGAGTGGTCAGGTGACATGTGTGAGTGGTCAGGTGACATGTGTGAGTGGTCAGGTGACATGTGTGAGTGGTCATGTGACATGTGTGAGTGGTCAGGTGACATGTGTGAGTGATCATGTGACATGTGTGAGTGGTCAGGTGACATGTGTGAGTGGTCATGTGACATGTGTGAGTGGTCAGGTGACATGTGTGAGTGATCATGTGACATGTGTGAGTGGTCAGGTGACATGTGTGAGTGGTCATGTGACATGTGTGAGTGGTCAGGTGACATGTGTGAGTGGTCAGGTGACATGTGTGAGTGGTCATGTGACATGTGTGAGTGGTCAGGTGACATGTGTGAGTGGTCATGTGACATGTGTGAGTGGTCAGGTGACATGTGTGAGTGGTCAGGTGACATGTGTGAGTGGTCAGGTGACATGTGTGAGTGGTCATGTGACATGTGTGAGTGGTCAGGTGACATGTGTGAGTGGTCAGGTGACATGTGTGAGTGGTCAGGTGACATGTGTGAGTGGTCAGGTGACACGTGTGAGTGGTCATGTGACACGTGTGAGTGGTCATGTGACATGTGTGAGTGGTCAGGTCATTAGCACCTTGACATATTACCCACAATGCAGTGCCCAGCAACTCACTCGTATTTTGTCCAGCTCTCCTCTGTTGGCTGTTTGCTGTTTCTCCAGACGCTCACTCAGCTGAGAGCAGATCTGACATCACAACATGTAAACATCTTCATGTAAACATCTTCATGTAAACATCTTCATGTAAACATCTTCATGTAAACATCTTCATACAATAAAATAGACTTTATTGTCATTATATTTGCATATAAGGAGATTAAAGATTCCAACTTAAGGTGCGGTTGTGGGAACAAATATGGGGTGAAATAAATAACACAAGAGTAATAAAGGAAGAAAGTAACAATTGCAATAAACAGACTATTATCTAATTAAAATAACAAGCAATACTGTACAATATACAAAACACTGTAGAAATACAAAATACTGTAATTCATGTAAACATCTTCATGTAATCATATGTCTTTAAAGACATGTATGTAAACATATTCATGTAAACACCATTATGTAAATATCTCCATATATATATGTTTATGTAAATATTTCAAAGTAAATATGTTTAAGTAAAAACATCCATGTCAACATATTTGTGTAAATATCTCCATGTAAATATGTTGATGAAAATATATATATATATATATGTACATATGTTGATGAAAGAATGTTGATGTAAATAAGTACTCCTTGTAGAAGTGTTTCTAAATAAAGTAGTGACATGACTTTCACAATAAAAGTCTTTCATCTGGTCCTGTCTTAGCTGCTGTTACAATCCCATCTTTTTCACGCATGTTTGAAATATATTTATTTATATTTATTTATATTTTGCAACCTGAGCTGATTCCTGCAGAGAATAATCATTTAGATGATCTTTGACTATTGTTTCTGAACTAGGTCTAAAACAGCAGAATGCTCCTGTCTTATAGATGATCTTTGACTACTGTTTTTGAACTAGCTCTGAAACAGCAGAATGCTCCTGTCTTATAGATGATCTTTGACTACTGTTTTTGAACTAAGTCTAAAACAGCAGAATGCTCCTGTCTTATAGATGATCTTTGACTACTGTTTTTGAACTAGCTCTGAAACAGCAGAATGCTCCTGTCTTATAGATGATCTTTGACTACTGTTTTTGAACTAAGTCTAAAACAGCAGAATGCTCCTGTCTTATAGATGATCTTTGACTACTGTTTTTGAACTAGCTCTGAAACAGCAGAATGCTTCTGTCTTATAGATGATCTTTGACTACTGTTTTTGAACTAGCTCTGAAACAGCAGAATGCTCCTGTCTTATAGATGATCTTTGACTACTGTTTTTGAACTAGGTCTAAAACAGCAGAATGCTCCTGTCTTATAGATGATCTTTGACTATTGTTTCTGAACTAGGTCTGAAACAGCAGAATGCTCCTGTCTTATAGATGATCTTTGACTACTGTTTTTGAACTAGGTCTAAAACAGCAGAATGCTCCTGTCTTATAGATGATCTTTGACTACTGTTTTTGAACTAGCTCTGAAACAGCAGAATGCTTCTGTCTTATAGATGATCTTTGACTACTGTTTTTGAACTAGGTCTAAAACAGCAGAATGCTTCTGTCTTATAGATGATCTTTGACTACTGTTTTTGAACTAGCTCTGAAACAGCAGAATGCTCCTGTCTTATAGATGATCTTTGACTACTGTTTTTGAACTAAGTCTAAAACAGCAGAATGCTCCTGTCTTATAGATGATCTTTGACTACTGTTTTTGAACTAGGTCTAAAACAGCAGAATGCTCCTGTCTTATAGATGATCTTTGACTACTGTTTTTGAACTAGCTCTGAAACAGCAGAATGCTCCTGTCTTATAGATGATCTTTGACTACTGTTTTTGAACTAGCTCTGAAACAGCAGAATGCTCCTGTCTTATAGATGATCTTTGACTACTGTTTTTGAACTAAGTCTAAAACAGCAGAATGCTTCTGTCTTATAGATGATCTTTGACTACTGTTTTTGAACTAGGTCTAAAACAGCAGAATGCTTCTGTCTTATAGATGATCTTTGACTACTGTTTTTGAACTAGCTCTGAAACAGCAGAATGCTCCTGTCTTATAGATGATCTTTGACTACTGTTTTTGAACTAAGTCTAAAACAGCAGAATGCTCCTGTCTTATAGATGATCTTTGACTACTGTTTTTGAACTAGCTCTGAAACAGCAGAATGCTTCTGTCTTATAGATGATCTTTGACTACTGTTTTTGAACTAGCTCTGAAACAGCAGAATGCTCCTGTCTTATAGATGATCTTTGACTACTGTTTTTGAACTAGCTCTGAAACAGCAGAATGCTTCTGTCTTATAGATGATCTTTGACTACTGTTTTTGAACTAGCTCTGAAACAGCAGAATGCTCCTGTCTTATAGATGATCTTTGACTACTGTTTTTGAACTAGCTCTGAAACAGCAGAATGCTCCTGTCTTATAGATGATCTTTGACTACTGTTTTTGAACTAAGTCTAAAACAGCAGAATGCTCCTGTCTTATAGATGATCTTTGACTACTGTTTTTGAACTAGGTCTAAAACAGCAGAATGCTCCTGTCTTATAGATGATCTTTGACTATTGTTTCTGAACTAGGTCTGAAACAGCAGAATGCTCCTGTCTTATAGATGATCTTTGACTACTGTTTTTGAACTAGGTCTAAAACAGCAGAATGCTCCTGTCTTATAGATGATCTTTGACTACTGTTTTTGAACTAGCTCTGAAACAGCAGAATGCTTCTGTCTTATAGATGATCTTTGACTACTGTTTTTGAACTAGCTCTGAAACAGCAGAATGCTCCTGTCTTATAGATGATCTTTGACTACTGTTTTTGAACTAAGTCTAAAACAGCAGAATGCTCCTGTCTTATAGATGATCTTTGACTACTGTTTTTGAACTAGGTCTAAAACAGCAGAATGCTCCTGTCTTATAGATGATCTTTGACTACTGTTTTTGAACTAGCTCTGAAACAGCAGAATGCTTCTGTCTTATAGATGATCTTTGACTACTGTTTTTGAACTAGCTCTGAAACAGCAGAATGCTCCTGTCTTATAGATGATCTTTGACTACTGTTTTTGAACTAGCTCTGAAACAGCAGAATGCTTCTGTCTTATACCTGTAGATGATCTTTGACTACTGTTTTTGAACTAGCTCTGAAACAGCAGAATGCTCCTGTCTTATAGATGATCTTTGACTACTGTTTTTGAACTAGCTCTGAAACAGCAGAATGCTCCTGTCTTATAGATGATCTTTGACTACTGTTTTTGAACTAAGTCTAAAACAGCAGAATGCTCCTGTCTTATAGATGATCTTTGACTACTGTTTTTGAACTAGGTCTAAAACAGCAGAATGCTCCTGTCTTATAGATGATCTTTGACTATTGTTTCTGAACTAGGTCTGAAACAGCAGAATGCTCCTGTCTTATAGATGATCTTTGACTACTGTTTTTGAACTAGGTCTAAAACAGCAGAATGCTCCTGTCTTATAGATGATCTTTGACAACTGTTTTTGAACTAGGTCTGAAACAACAGAATGCTCCTGTATTATAGATGATCTTTGACTACTGTTTTTGAACTAGGTCTAAAACAGCAGAATGCTCCTGTCTTATAGATGATCTTTGACAACTGTTTTTGAACTAGGTCTGAAACAACAGAATGCTCCTGTCTTATAGATGATCTTTGACAACTGTTTTTGAACTAGGTCTGAAACAACAGAATGCTCCTGTATTATAGATGATCTTTGACTACTGTTTTTGAACTAGCTCTAAAACAGCAGCGTGCTCCTGTCTTATAGATGATCTTTGACTACTGTTTTTGAACTAGGTCTGAAACAACAGAATGCTCCTGTCTTATAGATGATCTTTGACTACTGTTTTTGAACTAGGTCTAAAACAGCAGAATGCTCCTGTCTTATAGATGATCTTTGACTACTGTTTTTGAACTAGGTCTGAAACAACAGAATGCTCCTGTCTTATAGATGATCTTTGAATACTTTTTTTGAACTAGGTCTGAAACAGCAGCGTGCTCCTGTCTTATAGATGATCTTTGACTACTGTTTTTGAACTAGCTCTGAAACAGCAGAATGCTCCTGTCTTATAGATGATCTTTGACTACTGTTTTTGAACTAGGTCTAAAACAGCAGAATGCTCCTGTCTTATAGATGATCTTTGACTACTGTTTTTGAACTAGGTCTGAAACAACAGAATGCTCCTGTCTTATAGATGATCTTTGACTACTGTTTTTGAATCCGAGCGACGATGTTGTGCTTGCCACACGGCGAGGTAAAGTGGAGGTCTGCTTCTAAAAGTGTCTGGGACTATTTGTGTGTGTGTGTGTGTGTGTGTGTGTGTGTGTGTGTGTTACGTAAGGAAGAAAGCATCAGTTCCACACGGAGGGGAGCGAGTGAGGGAGGGAGGAGATGAAAAGCCCCAAGAAGATGAGTTCACCTGAAGGCCAGACGCCATGTTTCTATCCTCCTCCTCATTGGCTCTCACACAGGAAGTCATCACATCATCATTTAGGGACAACTTGAATTCTAACTGCAGCAAAATACTCAACTGCCTTATTGATGAAATATTCTCTTATTCTTATTACATCTTCTGTTTTTTTTTTATTTCTCTTTTACCTTATTTATTTTTAGGTTCAAAAATTGGAGTAAATGTAGTTTATTATTTTCTTGCCATTTTCTAGAAGAAAAACAAAACACTAATAAACCTGCTCAAGACTTAACACTTGGTCTGAGCCACTTCAAGTTTTATACAGAAAAGTCACGTGGAGTAAGTATGCTGTCATATACTTAATGATACTCTCCACATTGTCTGGGGGGGGGGGCAGCACACATCATTTAGACCTGCTCAAGACTCTCAAAACCCATCATCTTAACAAGCCGTCTCGGAAGTTACTCTGTTTGAAGTTTGCTTTCTCTTGGACATGTTTGCAAGCGTGATGACCTTCAGAGTCATTTTCTGGATTGGTGCACCTTTTAGACCAGCTCAAGACTCAATGCCTACTTTTACTAAGCCACCTGAGGATGACCTCAGTGTAAGATTGACTTTTTTATTTGACTTTATTGCGCAAAATTTTGATAGAGTAAGATCTTTCCTGACAAGTTCCTGCCGTACAGTAAATAATAACACATGCCGGAATAGTGCACTTTTAAACCTACTCAAGACTAAACACTTCCTTTTAGAAGGCCGTCTCAAAAGTAGTTTTGTGTGGAATTTGCTTTTGCTTACCTGCTTGTATGATGTACAGTAAGTGTGTTCTTACCTGCTTGTATGATGTACAGTAAGTGTGTTCTTACCTGCTTGTATGATGTACAGTAAGTGTGTTCTTACCTGCTTGTGTCATGTACAGTAAGTGTGTTCTTACCTGCTTGTGTCATGTACAGTAAGTGTGTTCTTACCTGCTTGTGTCATGTACAGTAAGTGTGTTCTTACCTGCTTGTGTCATGTACAGTAAGTGTGTTCTTACCTGCTTGTGTCATGTACAGTAAGCGTACAGTAAGTGTGTTTTTACCTGCTTGTACTCTCCAATGATGGAGCTGTTCTTCTTGATCTCTAATTCTGATTTGTCCAGCTCTCTCCTGCACATCTCCTTCAACTGTACACACACACACACGCACGCACGCACGCACACACACACACACACACACACACACACACACACACACACACACACACACACACACACACACACACACACACACACAAAGATAAGAGACAAAAGGACAGATGTGATGTCTTCTACGATGACAAGAAGAAGAAGAAGAAGAAGAAGAAGGAGAAGAAGAAGAAGAAGGAGAAGGAGAAGAAGAAGAAGAAGTAGAACAGTGAATGTTATGAGTGAGATGTTGTCCAACCTGTGCTGACTCTTCCTCCAGTCGTCTCTTCTCATCTTCAGAGTCCACCAGCTTCTGTTTGGTCAGCAGCAGTTCTTTGTTCAGGGCGTCTGCCTTCTCCTCCACCTACCACATCATTTATTATTATTATTATTATTATATACTTCTCCTCCACCTACCACATCATGTATTATTATTATTATTATTATATACTTCTCCTCCACCTACCACATCATTTATTATTATTATTATTATTATATACTTCTCCTCCACCTACCACATCATTTATTATTATTATTATTATTATATACTTCTCCTCCACCTACCACATCATTTATTATTATTATTATTATATACTTCTCCTCCACCTACCACATCATTTACTATTATTATTATTATTATATACTTCTCCTCCACCTACCACATCATTTATTATTATTATTATTATTATATACTTCTCCTCCACCTACCACATCATGTATTATTATTATTATTATATACTTCTCCTCCACCTACCACATCATTTATTATTATTATTATTATATACTTCTCCTCCGCCTACCACATCATTTATTATTATTATTATTACATACATCTCCTCCGCCTGACACACACCACTTATTGATATTATTATAATAATACAAAATTATATATTATTATTATATTCTTATATACAATCATGCAAAATATTCAGCAACATGTCTTTTTACAACATTTAACAAATGAAAAATGAGGTCCTATATTTTAAAATAGAAATCACCTCAAATAAATCTTATATGTTGTTGCCTCCATAGCAATTGAAAAATAATAGAAGAACAACATTATGTCCTTAAAATATCAATTAAATATAATCAAATATATAAAGATGTTATTTAATGACATAAAACCAAAGTTCAAAATGTGCAAATAATTGAATATAACAAATAAATAAAAATCACATGAGATATAAAAATAATAGACATCATTCTGTCCAGAAATATTAATACACTCTAACCAGATAAATATGTTTTTTATTTCATAAAACTAAAGTAAAAAAGTGTAAGATAATGAATATAATAATAAAATAAAAATCCCATTAGAAATTAAAATAATAGAAAAATAACATTCTGCCCCGAAATATTAGTACAATCCAAACACATAAGTAAGATTTTTTTTAATGACATAAAACTAAAGTAAAAACAACGTACAAATTAATGAATGTAATCAGGAAATTCAAATCACGTGACAGAAAAAAAAATCATAGAAAAACTACATTCTGTCCAGAAATGTCAATAAAATCTAACCAACTAAATAAAACAATTTTATGACATAATTAATTATTTTAATAAATATAATAATGAAATAAAAATGTTGTGAGAAATAAATATAATGCAGAAACAATAAAATCCAAACTTTTAAAAAAAATATACACCATACAGAAAACTAAAGTGAAAAATAGTGCAAATTAATGAATATAATCATGAATTAAAACTCATGTGAGAGAATAATAATAGAAAAACAACATTATGTCCAGAAATGTAAATAAAATCTAGCCAAATAAACAAGTTGTTTTTTTCAATTACATAAAACTAAAGTATGAAAAAAATAATGAATATAATCATGAAATAAATATCAAGTGGGAGAAATAAAAATAGAAAAACCAAATTTTGTCTACAAATGTTATCAAAATCTAGCCAAATAAATATGTTTTTTTCCAATATCGTAAAACTAAAGTAAAAAAAATGTGCAAATGAATGAATATCCATCCATCCATTTTCTACCGCTTATTCCCCTTTGGGGGCGCTGGTGCCTATCTCAGCTACAATCGGGCGGAAGGCGGCGTGCACCCTGGACAAGTCGCCACCTCATCGCAGGGCCCCAAAAAAGGGATTATGTCATTTTATATCACGTCATTTTTATCGTATTATCATGTTCATTCATTTGCTTTTTTTTTTACTTTGGTTTTATGTTATTGGAAAAAATATATATTTATTTGGCTAGATTTTGATAACATTTCTAGACAGAATATTGGTTTTCTATCAATTTTTATTTTTCTCACATGATTTTTATTTCATTATCATATTCTGTCTATCGACACAGATGGACAGAATATGATAATGAAATAAAAATCATGTGAGAAAAATAAAAATGATAGAAAACCAATATTCTGTCCAGAAATGTTATCAAAATCTAGCCAAATAAATATATATTTTTGTCTTGTCCAGGGTGCACGCCGCCTTCCGCCCGATTGTAGCTGAGATAGGCACCACCGCCTTTTTAAGTTGATGATATTCTTCTTTAAAAAGTACTTTATTTGATTTTAACTTACTTTTTCATTGACTCTATTTTATTAGTTTTCATTGTGGTTTATTCTTTTTATCCACGTTTTTATATCCAAACTGAATTTGATGTTTTTTTGTTATCTTTCATTATGTCTTTGAGTCGTTATTCTGCTTCTTTTGAAAGTGCTTTGTGCAAAGCAAGTGAGACGGCATCAAATGGGAAAAGTGTGTATTTGATGAGATGGAGTAACATTGAGAAGGTGACATAAACGTGTCATTTAGATGAGAGGGAGTAACATTGAGAAGGTGACATAAACGTGTCATTTAGATGAGATGGAGTAACATTGAGAAGGTGACATAAACGTGTCATTTAGATGAGATGGAGTAACATTGAGAAGGTGACATAAACGTGTCATTTAGATGAGATGGAGTAACATTGAGAAGGTGACATAAACGTGTCATTTAGATGAGATGGAGTAACATTGAGAAGGTGACATAAACGTGTCATTTAGATGAGAGGGAGTAACATTGAGAAGGTGACATAAACGTGTCATTTTGATTGGAGGGAGTAACATTGAGAAGGTGACATAAACGTGTCATTTAGATGAGATGGAGTAACATTGAGAAGGTGCATGCTTGGATGACATAAACGTGTCATTTAGATGAGAGGGAGTAACATTGAGAAGGTGCATGCTTGGATGACATAAACGTGTCATTTAGATGAGATGGAGTAACATTGAGAAGGTGCATGCTTGGATGACATAAACGTGTCATTTTGATGTCCTGCACTTTGAGCAGACAAGAGATTTGAATACCATCAATGAATGAAGCGCTTTATAAAAGGTGTACTAAGCCTGCACTTATACCTGTAAGTAGGTAGAAAGGTACTAAGCCTGCACTTATACCTGTGTGTGGGTGGAGCAGGTCAGGTGTCATGTGACTCACATTGTCCAGGTCTTTGCGCAGGGCGATCTTGCTGCTCACCAACTCGTGCGCCAGGTCGTCGTTCTCCTGCTCCAGACGCATGTTGGCGTCCTGCAGGCGTCGGTTCTCCCTCTGCGCCGCAAATGCACAAGCAGGCCGTTCAATGAAAAGGAGAAGAAGGAAGCGGGAAGTGAAAGCGACGACGACCCCAAGGAGGATGGAACTTTAACTGCTGGGTGCATCATTAACACTTGAGTAGAAGATCAGTCCGGGACAGGATCGTAGACCTGCGCAAGACTGGAACGTGTGACGTGAATCAAAGAGGGAACGACACTAAGCTATTTATTATTAACCCCCTGGAATGCTGTCTTTTAGTTGAAGTGGAGTAGTAATTGTTAAGTTAAGCTCACGGTGCAGTAGATGAATGATGCGGACACCTTTGTTACTGGAGACTTTTTATGTGTGTGTAATATATAACTATGTTGACAAATGTGTGCTTTTATTGCTTCTGATTATTAGCTTGTGTGCTATTGTGTGCTTAGCTGCCAAAAAGAACTGAATTCCTCATTGAAACATGTCTTCTGTATTTGATGATCTTGCACAGCCTGGTTAGTAATCCTGCACTTTTCTGTTGTTTGGGGTGCTTTTTATAGAATAAATATTTTTTTTAAAGTTTTTTTAGATAGTATAAATCAGGGGTGTCAAACTCCTTTTAGATCGGGGGCCACATGGTGAAATTACGGCACGATAACTTAAAAATAAAGACAACTTCAAATGGTTATCTTTGTTTGAAAATAGAACAAGCACAAACGTACAAATTATAATGTTGCCAGGTTTTTAATAATTTATTTGCTGTGATTTATATTTTCTGACTAAATGATGTCAACTCATTGTTGTTCATTTTCAATCTATCAAGATAAACAAATGATATTTAAATCAAATTAAATAAATGATAAATGGGTTGTACTTGTATAGCGCTTTTCTACCTTCAAGGTACTCAAAGCGCTTTGACACTACTTCCACATTCACACACTGATGGAGGGAGCTGTCATGCAAGGCGCCAACCAGCACCCATCAGGAGCAAGGGTGAAGTGTCTTGCTCAGGACACAACGGACGTGACGAGGTTGGTTCTAGGTGGGATTTGAACCAGTGACCCTCGGGTTGCGCACGGCCACTCTCCCACTGCCACCACGCCGTTACAGGATGTTATTTATGTAGTTTGATCATTTTCCTGGACTGACGTACTGACATCATGTGGTTAATGTTGTACATATGTAGCATCGTCGACAAAGAATTGCTATTGTGACATCTAGTGGACACATTTAGAACAGCTGTTTCTTTCATTCCAAAATTTCAGGTTAATTTTTATACTTAGCAAACTCATCCCGCGGGCCGGATAAAACCTGTTCATGGGCCTGATCCGGAACTCGGGCCGTACGTTTGACACCCCTGGCATAAATGCAGACAGTTCAATCATCAATCAATCAATGTTTACTAATATAGACTAGCTGTGGTCTTACACAAATAATAAATGAACGCACGCATCGCAACGGTAATACGATAGACCTAGTACTTGTCAGGGGTATCACCTTTTCCAAAATTACGATATTCCCGTATACTAAAGTATTGTCCGATCATTACCTTATAAAATTCGAGGTTCAGACGCATGTCAGTTTGTCTTTGTAGCAGCGCCTTGTTGATATATTAAAATGATAAAGTGTGGTGTTTCTCCGACAGACCTCGTATCGCTCGATGGGAGCCTCCTGCTGCTCCCGCTGCTCCATCATGGCGTGGTACTCCTTCTCAAACTTCTTCAGCTTCTTCTGGCTGATCTGAGAAGCGTGGTTACAAAGTCAACTACCACTAAAACCACTCTCACCTTTCAACAGGTACAATTGTGAAAATATGCAAATCTAAGGCTTCAATTGATTGCAATAGAATTGATCTAGAAATGATAATAACAAATAAATAATAACAAATTCAAAAAATGGTTTGACTAAAACAGTATCTTTGAATCTCGGCAAAAGTAAAATAAAAATATTTGGTAACAGTAGAAGAGAAAGTCAAACACAAACACAAAGAAATTGAAAGAGTAAATAATACCAGATGTCTAACGATTGATGAAATATTGAAATGGAAACCTCACGTCAAAAATATACAACATAAAGTAGGCAGAAACAGGACAATAAGGAATACAGTAAAACATGTTGGAGACCACAAATGACTTCATATTGTCTACTTCTCACGACTGTTGCATATCTGTACAGAAATATGGGAAATAAGTACAAAAGTACACTTCATTCATTAACGGTGTTATAAAAAAGATGAGTTATAATAATACATCATGTTGTACTGAAACAACACACAAACACTTGATTTATTCAATCACAAATACTGAAATTCCAGGACATAGTGAATTTGCAAACAGCTAAAATGCTACACAAAGCAAACTATAATCTGCTAGCCAAGAATATACAAAAGACAAAAAAAACTTTACCTAATTATTTCATTAATTTGGTGTCCATCAGTGGTGTCCACAGCCAAGTGCTGCACTTCATGAGTGTCATACTTGCATTCATGTTCTAATTGTAATGCTGTTTGTATGTCGCCATCTAGCGGACATCATAAGTATTTGACATCAACAACCTTTAGTTATACACATAATTGGTCAAAGCACATAATTTACATGAATGACCCAATGCAAACAACCTTCCCTAGTCATAGTGCATTAAAACATCTAACCAACACACATAACACAACCTCCTGACTGAACTTTGTGAACATTATATAAAAAAACCTTCACGCACCATAAACAATTGTGTGATAATGGCGAGCGGAGAAACGGAGGAGCTTGAACGCCCCGTAACATTTAATGGGTGTTTGTATAGGTGCAGACTCCATTGTGCAAAAGGAGGCTTTTAACCCGTCACGCACCACCTTCAGCCTTAAGACTGTACCACATTTTTATTGGCAAGAGAAGAAAATGTTGTGGACGAACTATCACTAACGTCATCTGTTGCGCTCACGACAGAAGGGTGGAGGTCCAGGGGAACTATGTGACCATAAGTGCAAGGGTGGAGGTCCAGGGGAACTATGTGAGCATAAGTGCAAGGGTGGAGGTCCAGGGGAACTATGTGAGCATAAGTGCAAGGGTGGAGGTCCAGGGGAACTATGTGAGCATAAGTGCAAGGGTGGAGGTCCAGGGGAACTATGTGAGCATAAGTGCAAGGGTGGAGGTCCAGGGGAACTATGTGAGCATAAGTGCAAGGGTGGAGGTCCAGGGGAACTATGTGAGCATAAGTGCAAGGGTGGAGGTCCAGGGGAACTATGTGAGCATAAGTGCAAGGGTGGAGGTCCAGGGGAACTATGTGAGCATAAGTGCAAGGGTGGAGGTCCAGGGGAACTATGTGAGCATAAGTGCAAGGGTGGAGGTCCAGGGGAACTATGTGAGCATAAGTGCAAGGGTGGAGGTCCAGGGGAACTATGTGAGCATAAGTGCAAGGGTGGAGGTCCAGGGGAACTATGTGAGCATAAGTGCAAGGGTGGAGGTCCAGGGGAACTATGTGAGCATAAGTGCAAGGGTGGAGGTCCAGGGGAACTATGTGAGCATAAGTGCAAGGGTGGAGGTCCAGGGGAACTATGTGAGCATAAGTGCAAGGGTGGAGGTCCAGGGGAACTATGTGAGCATAAGTGCAAGGGTGGAGGTCCAGGGGAACTATGTGAGCATAAGTGCAAGGGTGGAGGTCCAGGGGAACTATGTGAGCATAAGTGCAAGGGTGGAGGTCCAGGGGAACTATGTGAGCATAAGTGCAAGGGTGGAGGTCCAGGGGAACTATGTGACCATAAGTGCAAGGGTGGAGGTCCAGGGGAACTATGTGACCATAAGTGCAAGGGTGGAGGTCCAGGGGAACTATGTGAGCATAAGTGCAAGGGTGGAGGTCCAGGGGAACTATGTGAGCATAAGTGCAAGGGTGGAGGTCCAGGGGAACTATGTGAGCATAAATGCAAGGGTGGAGGTCCAGGGGAACTATGTGAGCATAAGTGCAAGGGTGGAGGTCCAGGGGAACTATGTGACCATAAGTGCAAGGGTGGAGGTCCAGGGGAACTATGTGACCATAAGTGCAAGGGTGGAGGTCCAGGGGAACTATGTGACCATAAGTGCAAGGGTGGAGGTCCAGGGGAACTATGTGACCATAAGTGCAAGGGTGGAGGTCCAGGAGAACTATGTGAGCATAAGTGCAAGGGTGGAGGTCCAGGGGAACTATGTGAGCATAAGTGCAAGGGTGGAGGTCCAGGGGAACTATGTGAGCATAAGTGTAAGGGTGGAGGTCCAGGGGAACTATGTGAGCATAAGTGCAAGGGTGGAGGTCCAGGGGAACTATGTGACCATAAGTGCAAGGGTGGAGGTCCAGGGGAACTATGTGACCATAAGTGCAAGGGTGGAGGTCCAGGGGAACTTTGTGAGCATAAGTGCAAGGGTGGAGGTCCAGGGGAACTATGTGACCATAAGTGCAAGGGTGGAGGTCCAGGGGAACTATGTGACCATAAGTGCAAGGGTGGAGGTCCAGGGGAACTATGTGACCATAAGTGCAAGGGTGGAGGTCCAGGGGAACTATGTGACCATAAGTGCAAGGGTGGAGGTCCAGGGGAACTATGTGAGCATAAGTGCAAGGGTGGAGGTCCAGGGGAACTATGTGACCATAAGTGCAAGGGTGGAGGTCCAGGGGAACTATGTGAGCATAAGTGCAAGGGTGGAGGTCCAGGGGAACTATGTGACCATAAGTGCAAGGGTGGAGGTCCAGGGGAACTATGTGAGCATAAGTGCAAGGGTGGAGGTCCAGGGGAACTATGTGAGCATACGTGCAAGGGTGGAGGTCCAGGGGAACTATGTGAGCATAAGTGCAAGGGTGGAGGTCCAGGGGAACTATGTGAGCATAAGTGCAAGGGTGGAGGTCCAGGGGAACTATGTGACCATAAGTGCAAGGGTGGAGGTCCAGGGGAACTATGTGACCATAAGTGCAAGGGTGGAGGTCCAGGGGAACTATGTGACCATAAGTGCAAGGGTGGAGGTCCAGGGGAACTATGTGAGCATAAGTGCAAGGGTGGAGGTCCAGGGGAACTATGTGACCATAAGTGCAAGGGTGGAGGTCCAGGGGAACTATGTGACCATAAGTGCAAGGGTGGAGGTTCAGGGGAACTATGTGAGCATAAGTGCAAGGGTGGAGGTCCAGGGGAACTATGTGAGCATAAGTGCAAGGGTGGAGGTCCAGGGGAACTATGTGAGCATAAGTGCAAGGGTGGAGGTCCAGGGGAACTATGTGAGCATAAGTGCAAGGGTGGAGGTCCAGGGGAACTATGTGAGCATAAGTGCAAGGGTGGAGGTCCAGGGGAACTATGTGAGCATAAGTGCAAGGGTGGAGGTCCAGGGGAACTATGTGAGCATAAGTGCAAGGGTGGAGGTCCAGGGGAACTATGTGAGCATAAGTACAAGGGTGGAGGTCCAGGGGAACTATGTGAGCATAAGTGCAAGGGTGGAGGTCCATGGGAACTATGTGAGCATAAGTGCAAGGGTGGAGGTCCAGGGGAACTATGTGACCATAAGTGCAAGGGTGGAGGTCCAGGGGAACTATGTGACCATAAGTGCAAGGGTGGAGGTCCAGGGTAACTATGTGACCATAAGTGCAAGGGCGGAGGTCCAGGGGAACTATGTGAGCATAAGTGCAAGGGTGGAGGTCCAGGGGAACTATGTGACCATAAGTGCAAGGGTGGAGGTCCAGGGGAACTATGTGACCATAAGTGCAAGGGCGGAGGTCCAGGGGAACTATGTGACCATAAGTGCAAGGGCGGAGGTCCAGGGGAACTATGTGAGCATAAGTGCAAGGGCGGAGGTCCAGGGGAACTATGTGACCATAAGTGCAAGGGTGGAGGTCCAGGGGAACTATGTGAGCATAAGTGCAAGGGTGGCGGTCCAGGGGAACTATGTGAGCATAAGTGCAAGGGTGGAGGTCCAGGGGAACTATGTGAGCATAAGTGCAAGGGTGGAGGTCCAGGGGAACTATGTGAGCATAAGTGCAAGGGCGGAGGTCCAGGGGAACTATGTGAGCATAAGTGCAAGGGTGGAGGTCCAGGGGAACTATGTGAGCATAAGTGCAAGGGTGGAGGTCCAGGGGAACTATGTGACCATAAGTGCAAGGGTGGAGGTCCAGGGGAACTATGTGACCATAAGTGCAAGGGTGGAGGTTCAGGGGAACTATGTGAGCATAAGTGCAAGGGTGGAGGTCCAGGGGAACTATGTGAGCATAAGTGCAAGGGTGGAGGTCCAGGGGAACTATGTGAGCATAAGTGCAAGGGTGGAGGTCCAGGGGAACTATGTGAGCATAAGTGCAAGGGTGGAGGTCCAGGGGAACTATGTGAGCATAAGTGCAAGGGTGGAGGTCCAGGGGAACTATGTGAGCATAAGTGCAAGGGTGGAGGTCCAGGGGAACTATGTGAGCATAAGTGCAAGGGTGGAGGTCCAGGGGAACTATGTGAGCATAAGTGCAAGGGTGGAGGTCCAGGGGAACTATATGACCATAAGTGCAAGGGTGGAGGTCCAGGGGAACTATGTGACCATAAGTGCAAGGGTGGAGGTCCAGGGGAACTATGTGACCATAAGTGCAAGGGTGGAGGTCCAGGGGAACTATGTGAGCATAAGTGCAAGGGTGGAGGTCCAGGGGAACTATGTGAGCATAAGTGCAAGGGTGGAGGTCCAGGGGAACTATGAGACCATAAGTGCAAGGGTGGAGCTCCAGGGGAACTATGTGAGCATAAGTGCAAGGGTGGAGGTCCAGGGGAACTATGTGACCATAAGTGCAAGGGTGGAGGTCCAGGGGAACTATGTGACCATAAGTGCAAGGGTGGAGCTCCAGGGGAACTATGTGAGCATAAGTGCAAGGGTGGAGGTCCAGGGGAACTATGTGACCATAAGTGCAAGGGTGGAGGTCCAGGGGAACTATGTGACCATAAGTGCAAGGGTGGAGGTCCAGGGGAACTATGTGACCATAAGTGCAAGGGTGGAGGTCCAGGGGAACTATGTGACCATAAGTGCAAAGGTGGAGGTCCAGGGGAACTATGTGACCATAAGTGCAAGGGTGGAGGTCCAGGGGAACTATGTGAGCATAAGTGCAAGGGTGGAGGTCCAGGGGAACTATATGACCATAAGTGCAAGGGTGGAGGTCCAGGGGAACTATGTGACCATAAGTGCAAGGGTGGAGGTCCAGGGGAACTATGTGACCATAAGTGCAAGGGTGGAGGTCCAGGGGAACTATGTGAGCATATGTGCAAGGGTGGAGGTCCAGGGGAACTATGTGACCATAAGTGCAAGGGTGGAGGTCCAGGGGAACTATGTGAGCATAAGTGCAAGGGTGGAGGTCCAGGGGAACTATGTGACCATAAGTGCAAGGGTGGAGGTCCAGGGGAACTATGTGACCATAAGTGCAAGGGTGGAGGTCCAGGGGAACTATGTGACCATAAGTGCAAGGGTGGAGGTCCAGGGGAACTATGTGAGCATAAGTGCAAGGGCGGAGGTCCAGGGGAACTATGTGACCATAAGTGCAAGGGCGGAGGTCCAGGGGAACTATGTGACCATAAGTGCAAGGGCGGAGGTCCAGGGGAACTATGTGACCATAAGTGCAAGGGTGGAGGTCCAGGGGAACTATGTGACCATAAGTGCAAGGATGGAGGTCCAGGGGAACTATGTGACCATAAGTGCAAGGGTGGAGGTCCAGGGGAACTATGTGACCATAAGTGCAAGGGTGGAGGTCCAGGGGAACTATGTGAGCATAAGTGCAAGGGTGGAGGTCCAGGGGAACTATGTGAGCATAAGTGCAAGGGTGGAGGTCCAGGGGAACTATGTGAGCATAAGTGCAAGGGCGGAGGTCCAGGGGAACTATGTGACCATAAGTGCAAGGGTGGAGGTCCAGGGGAACTATGTGAGCATAAGTGCAAGGGTGGAGGTCCAGGGGAACTATGTGACCATAAGTGCTATGCAAAGCCAAAGCCATTTATCAACAACATCCAGAAACGCCGCTTGCTTTGCTGGGCCCGAGATCATCTAAGATGGACTGATACAAAGTGGAAAAGTGTTCTGCAGTCTGACGAGTCCACATTTCAAATTATATTTGGAAACTGTGGACGTGGTGTCCTCCGGAACAAAGAGGAAAATAACCATCCGCATTGTTATAGGCGCAAAGTTGAAAAGGCAGCATCTGTGATGGTATGGGGGTGTATTAGTGCCCAAGGCATGGGTAACCCTAACCCTAACCCCAATACTAACCCTAACCCTAACCCATTAATGCTGAAAGGTCCATACAGGTTTTGGAACAACATATGTTGTCATCCAAGCAACATTATCATTGACGCCCCTGCTTATTTCAGCAAGAAAATGCCAAGCCCTGTGTTATAACAGCGTGGCTTTGTAGTAAAAGAGTGCGGGTACTTTCCTGGCCCGCCTGCAGTCCAGACCTGTCTCCCATGGAAAATGTGTGGCGCATTATGAAGCGTAAAATAGGACAGCGGAGACCCCGGACTGTTGAAGGACTGAAGCTCTACATAAAACAAGAATGGGAAAGAATTCCACTTTCAAAGCTTCAACAATTAGTTTCCTCAGTTCCCAAACGTTTATTGAGTGTTGTTAAAAGAAAAGGTGATGTAACACAGTGGTGAACATGCCCTTTCCCAACTACTTTGGCACGTGTTGCAGCCATGAAATTCTAAGTTAATGATTATTTGCAAAAATAAAAAAGTTTATGAGTTTGAACATGAAATATGTTGTCTTTGTAGCATATTCAACTGAATATGGCTTGAAAAGGATTTGCAAATCATTGTATTCTGTTTATATTTACATCTAACACAATTTCCCAACTCATATGGAAACAGGGTTTGTATAATCCATGGCTCCAAGTGTGGAAGACAGCAGCATCACTCCAGATGTCAAACTTTATTTCACTACATATGTTTCAAGGAAGCTGTTGTGCATTCTTATGTTGCACTTTAATTTGTTTTTTTTTATGGTCATTGGTCCAAGTCTAAAGAAAGGAAAAATGCCCTTTAATGTAGCACTGTTTTTCATTAATTATGTTAAAAAGAAGATATTATGCCTTGTGCACTTTAACTTGATTTCATATATTTTAATTTAGTAATTTAAAAGTGTTAAAAAATAAAAAGACAAAACTTCTGTTTATTTGTCTTGTCTTTTTTTTGCTGATCCGAACAATGAACCAATTCGTGGCTCTGATCTGAGAGACGATCCGAACCGTGAGTTTTTTGATCCGTTGCACCCTTAATATATACACATATATACATACATATATACATACATATATATACACATTGATTCATATATACACACATATGTAAATATATACACATACTGTATATACACACATATACAAATATACATGCACATATATACATATTCACACACACACGAATATATATATATATACATATGTGTGTGTATATATGTATGTGTATATATATATATAAATTAGGGGTGGGCAAATTAATGCGTTAATTACGCGTTAACTCATCAATCTATTAATGCCGACAATTATTTTATCGCACATTTGCGTATGTTGTTTACATGCTTTTATTTTGTTAACGCCTTTTCTTAACAAGATGGCGTCGCCCGGCGTGGAGGGGCTCTTGGTAAAGATGGAACATTTGGCAAAAATAGCGGACAATTCTGCAAATGTCATGGCTGGCTTACAGCGTGGTCACTCCGGGATCACTTACGACCGCCAGACAATTCTGGATGTGGATAGATCGGGCCGTTTTGGACTGAATGAGGCGTGCTTGCTAGAGCGGCTAGCTAGCATGGGAATACTTTGCCGGCTACATCCAGCGGCCTGTGAAGCAGCGGAGTATATGTGTTGTCTGTCTATTTATGAATAATGCAGACCAGGAGTGTTGGCTGACTTCTTAACGTTTACTTTCAGAGCGTGCATATCACAACATACAAGATGTCGTCATGGCGACACAACCTATACATGCTCCTCACTCCTGTTGCATGCTGGGTAGGGTAGTTCTCATAACATCACAATATAGTACCATGTATATGATGCCTTCAGTTTATCAAAGCACCAAGCAAACAATCGGAAAATTCCCATCATATCAATTCCTAGATATGGTCATAATTATTTTAAGTGCACTACGCAGAATAAACACAACATTATTAATATTGCTACTACGGATAATTTGATCCAAAATTCCCTAAAACAGCCCACTACCTATAATATAGGTTTTTTAAACATAAGATCCCTGATAAAAAAAAAATGTTTCTGCTGTTACCTCAGAAATTGCCTGTTCAGATGTTATGATTGTGGCTCAGAGATTTGTATGTAGATTATATTTATTTTCCATAACAAACAGGATAACTTAAATACCCTGGCAGTGGCAATAAGCTTAAATGTTTGTATTTACATTTTTGGAGTTGATTTTCATCAAATATGCTATTTAACTGCTACTGTTTAACAAGGACTGATTTAAATTGTGTTTGCACAACAAATGTTTTGGCACTTTTGTTCATGTGGGAGAATATTCCAATAAAGGTGCACTACACACTACTTTTGAATTCATTATTGGGCTTTGCGTATACAATGCAGTTAATCGCGATTAATCGGAGAAATAGTGCGATTAACTGTGATTAAACTTTTTAATCGTTGCCCAGCCCTAATATATATATATATATATATATATATGTATATATACATATATACACACACATACATATGTGTAAATATGTATATGTATGTAAATATTTATGTATGTACCGTATGTATATATATATATATATATATATATATATATATATATTTGGTTACTTTACATGCAATTGTCTTTCGGCCCTCAACCAAGTGATTTTGGGGCCAAAGTCCAAGAGTTATGAGAGTAGATGGCACAAGTAAATGGAGAAAGTGTTAGTAAAATCTAGGAGTGGACCTCACCTTCATGCTGCAGGCCAGCTCCATCAGCTTCTTGGCGTTCTCCTCAAAGCGATACCTTTTGGGAACCGGCACGCGGAAGAACTTGAGGGCGCCCTCGAAGTCGGCCTGGATCAGGTCGTCTTTGGATGTCTGACCAGGACGCGAGAGAAGGCGGTGAAGGGCAGCAAGGCACGAAAGGTGCGTGAGAGCATTACCTTGAGGAGCGCCAGAGCCACGTTGAAGATCACACTGATGCCCTGAGGGAGGAGGAGGAGGCAAAGCGGGTCAAATGCGTCATGGGATGCACGATGGAGGCGTCCTCACCTCGCACAGCAGCAGGTCGATGATGTGGAAGACCATGTAGAGCGGGAACTTGGCGGTGAAGAGGGTGAGGAACCACTGGGAGGCGTACATGTGAGCCTCCAGGCCCACGTTGAGGAAGTGGGCGTACAGGTCGGGTAAGTGTTCCTGGCGGAGGGCAGACACGGTGACGCCGGCGTCCCTAATGTAGTGGCCGCACACGCACCTGCATGAGTCTCTCCAGCTGGAAGAACTTGCAGTGCAGGTCCTCAAAGTTCTGCTTGAAGAGGTCCCTCAGGCCGTACTGGAACATGATCTTCACCAGCACGCTGAACGCCTGCTCCTCTGGCATCTGAGCAGCACACACCGCCAAAACGCTCACCACTTTGGTAAAACCTTTTTAAGGCCTACTGAAAGCCACTACTAGCGACCACGCAGTCTGGTAGTTTATATATCAATGATGAAATATTAACATTGCAACACATGCCAATACGGCCGCTTTACTTTACTAAATTGCAATTTTAAATTTCGCGCGGAAGTATCAGCTAAATCGTCGCAGTATGACGACACGTGCGCGTGACGTCCCGCATTGGTCCAGCACCGTTCACAGCTATAAGTCGGCTCTTTTCATCGCATAATTACACAGTATTCTGGACATCTGTGTTGCTGAATCTTTTGCAATTTGTTCAATGAATAATGGAGACGTCAAAGAAGAAAGATGTAGGTGGGAAGCGGTGTATTGCGGCTGCCTTTAGCAACACAAACACAGCCGGTGTTTCTTTGTTTACATTCCCGAAAGATGACGGTGAAGCTTTACTATGGAACAGAGCGGTCAAGCGAACATGGTTCTTTACCACCTGTCAACCGGCAAGTTTTGGTGAGAAAATTGTGGTAATAAGTCGGCTCTTACCGTAGACATGAGCGGAGCTTGTGTCGTTACTCTAAATCTCCTACGTGGCTTCCCTCAGACACTGGCAGTCACCACACCCGTGGCCACACCCTTCCGACTTTCAGGTACAACTATATAATCTCACTAAAACACTAGTAACACAATAAGCAGATAAGGGATTTTCCAGAATTATCCTAGTAAATGTGTCTAATAACATCTCCCACTGCCCGCTCTTTTTTTCCCCTATTCCTTCACTCTCACTATTCTCATCCACAAATCTTTTATCCTCTTTTAAATTAATGGGGAAATTGTCGCTTTCTCGGTCCGAATCGCTCTCGCTGCTGGTGGCCATGATCTTAAACAATGTTCAGATGTGAGGAGCTCCACAACCCGTGACATCACGCGCACATTGCCTGCTACTTCCGGTACAGGCAAGGCTTTTTTATTAGCGACCAAAAGTTGCGAACTTTATCGTGGATGTTCTCTACTAAATCCTTTCAGCAAAAATGTCAATATGGGGAAATGATGAAGTATGACACATAGAATGGAGCTGCTATCCCCGTTTAAATAAGAACATCTCATTTCATTTGCCCTTTAAAGGTCACACTCACTACGTCACCTTCATGCTCACTAGGTGGCAGTGTGGACATGGCAGTGTAATAATGAATGCAGCACTGTGGTAAAACCTTTTAGATTGCCACTTAAACGTCACACTCACTACATCCTGCAGTGGAGCAGTAGTACCTCTAGGTGGCAGCGTTGACTTGGGACAAGACTGTCAACTGTCAATCATTACAAATATACAGAGGATGGTTAAAAAGTCTGAATAAATAAAATGTTTTTTGTTTTCATCACATATTAAATGACCCCAAAAGGGACAAGAGGTACCAAATGGATGGATGGACGCAAGTTGAATATTGCTTGTTTTCACAATAAAATACTTAACTTTAATCTTAAATTCAAATTAAAAATAATTTGTAAATGTACTAATCTTAATTCAGGATGTGTTGTTGACACTTTCAAAAGCAGATTTAAGACAAATATAATTAACTACTCCTGGGCATTTTATGTTGGCTTTTCTTTTGGTTTTATATTGTTTATTCATACTGCCTTATATATTGTGTTTCCATACACTATATTTATGTTAGCCTTTAAAATGACATTGAATTTTTGATATTTTAACTGTGATGTGAAACACTTTGTGGCTTTTTGTCTGTGAAAGGTGCTATGCAAATGTATATTTTTTAAAAACTGAAACCCAGTCTTTTATATTTTGTCAGTTATTTTTTGCAGTGTGGCTTTTGTTTCTTATTGTAGCAATTTGGTCATTAAAATGAAGAATCTTTGGGAGTTCTGATCGTTTGTGAGGGCACCAAAGAGTCTTCTGTGTGTGACAGTTCCGCTTGTTGTTGTTGTTTTGGCTTGTCAATAAAGAGAAAGTTGATGCATCACCTTCTTGTTGGGTTAGCTTGATGTACAGTACAGATGATGTACAGTACAGATGATGTACAGAACAGATGATGTACAGTACAGATGATGTACAGTACAGGTGTCCTAGTATTTTGACTCGTGGGCCTCATTAGGCTTAACAAAATTGGGCCGGGTCCAAAAGCCAACTGCAAGTAAAGTAATATTATTTATGTACAAACATATAAACCCCACACATGTACAAACCCCGTTTCCATATGAGTTGGGAAATTGTGTTAGATGTAAATATAAACAGAATACAATGATTTGCAAATCCTTTTCAAGCCATATTCAGTTGAATATGCTACAAAGACAACATATTTGATGTTCAAACTCATAAACATTTTTTTTTTGCAAATAATCATTAACTCTAGAATTTGATGCCAGCAACACGTGACAAAGAAGTTGGGAAAGGTGGCAATAAATACTGATAAAGTTGAGGAATGCTCATCAAACACTTATTTGGAACATCCCACAGGTGTGCAGGCTAATTGGGAACAGGTGGGTGCCATGATTGGATATAAAAACAGCTTCCATGAAATGCTAAGTAATTCACAAACAAGGATGGGGTGAGGGTCACCACTTTGTAAGCAAATTGTGGAACAGTTTTAGAACAACATTTCTCAACGAGCTATTGCAAGGAATTTAGGGATTTTACCATCTACGGTCTGTAAAATCATCAAAAGGTTCAGAGAATCTGGAGAAATCACTGCACGTAAGCGATGATATTATGGACCTTTGATCCCTCAGGCGGTACTGCATCAAAAACCAACATCAGTGTGAGGGAGAGTGGCCGTGCGCAACCCAAGAGTCCCTGGTTCAATCCCCACCTAGAACCAACCTAGTCACGTCCGTTTTGTCCTGCGCAAGATACTTCACCCTGATGGTGCTGGTTAGCGCCTTGCATGGCAGCTCCCTCCTTGAAGGTAGAAAAGCGCTATAGAAGTACAACCCATTTATCCTTTATTTATTTATTATCACATGGGCTCAGGAACACTTCATAAAACCACTGTCAGTAACTACAGTTAGTCGCTACATCTGTAAGTGCAAGTTAAAACTCTACTATGCAAAGCCAAACCCATTTATCAACAACATCCTGAAACGCCGCTAGCTTTGCTGGACCCGAGCTCATCTAAGATGGACTGATGCAAAGTGGAAAAGTGTTCTGCGGTCTGACGAGTCCACATTTCAAATTATATTTGGCAACTGTGGACGTGGTGTCCTCCGGAACAAAGAGGAAAATAACCATCCGCATTGTTATAGGCGCAAAGTTTAAAAGCCAGCATGTGTGATGGTATGGGGGTGTATTAGTGCCCAAGACATGGGTAACTTACACATCTGTGAAGGCACCATTAATGCTGAATGGTCCATACAGGTTTTGGAACAACACATGTTGTCATCCAAACAATGTTATCATGGACGCCCCTGCTTTTTTCAGCAAAACAATGCCAAGCCACGTGTTACAACAGCGTGGTTTCATAGTAAAAGAGGGCGGGTACTTTCCTGGCCCGCCTGCAGTCCAGACCTGTCCCCCAGGGAAAATGTGTGGTGCATTATGAAGCGTAAAATAGGACAGCGGAGACCCTGGACTGTTGAAGGACTGAAGCTCTACATAAAACAAGAATGGGAAAGAATTCCACTTTCAAAGCTTCAACAATTAGTTTCCTCAGTTCGCAAACGTTTATTGAGTGTTGTTAAAAGAAAAGGTGATGTAACACAGTGGTGAACATGCCCTTTCCCAACTACTTTGGCACGTGTTCCAGCCATGAAATTCTAAGTTAATGATTATTTGCAAAAGAAAAATAAAGTTTATGAGTTTGAACATCAAATATGTTGTCTTTGTAGCATATTCAACTGAATATGGCTTGAAAAGGATTTGCAAATCATTGTATTCTGTTTATATTTACATCTAACACAATTTCCCAACTCATATGGAAACAGGGTTTGTACACACACACACAATTATGTGTTACGCTTGGACTTTTTTTTTTAACACATCCACAAAGTCCAGTGAGCAGGTTGTGTTAAGTGTGACTAGTTGTCACACTTAACTTTGTTTGTGCCATGAGTGGGAGAGGTTGTTTGGGTTGGGTCATATAAGTAAATGCTGTGTACACTTCCAATTGCAATTTGTGGTCATAAAATGGACAACCTCGGTCCGCGCTTTTGACACCCCGTGCAATATAACTTTATATGCTGTGTACAAACCTGTTTGCTGTTTATATTTCCATCCTTTCTCATGTTTCTCAATATACAAACTTTTTTGTTTGCGAACCCTGCTCAAGAACCAATTAAGTTTGTACCACTGTAGAAGTCTGCTAAAATGTCCTTTCCAGGCAGAAGATAGAAAGAAATGGACTAATACTATCATGAATACTTCTTTATCCTACCTCCAGTGGCTGGAAATGTGTTCTATCTATCTATCTATCTATTAATATTGTGTGGTAGCAAAAACACCTCACGTGTACGCACACGCGCGCACACACACACACACACATACACACACACACACACACACACACACACACACACACGTATCTGAAGGCAAAGATATCAAACACTAAACATTTGCTCCCTGTACTTCCAAGGGGAAGAAAACATCCCGTTGGAGGAATGCTGTTGATAAAAAGGAGCGGCGGCACATCAAAGCCAAACAGAGCGACTCACGTGCAGCAGCAGTACCGCAGCCAAGAAGGATTGTCCCTGGCAGTAACCGATCTCCTGGTCATACACCGAGTACGCCTGCAGGGGGAGCACAGCACACGTCACCATACACTCATTTCACACTGACACCTGCATCAATTAGGAGGGAAGAACATCAACACACTGACACCTGCATCAATTAGGAGGGAAGAACATCAACACACTGACACCTGCATCAATTAGGAGGGAAGAACATCAACACACTGACACCTGCATCAATTAGGAGGGAAGAACATCAACACACTGACACCTGCATCAATTAGGAAGGAAGAACATCAACACACTGACACCTGCATCAATTAGGAGGGAAGAACATCAACACACTGACACCTGCATCAATTAGGAGGGAAGAACATCAACACACTGACACCTGCATCAATTAGGAGGGAAGAACATCAACACACTGACACCTGCATCAATTAGGAAGGAAGAACATCAACACACTGACACCTGCATCAATTAGGAGGGAAGAACATCAACACACTGACACCTGCATCAATGAAGACAGAAGAACATCAACACACTGACACCTGCATCAATGAAGACAGAAGAACATCAACACACTGACACCTGCATCAATGAAGACAGAAGAACATCAACACACTGACACCTGCATCAATGAAGACAGAAGAACATCAACACACTGACACCTGCATCAATTAGGAGGGAAGAACATCAACACACTGACACCTGCATCAATGAAGACAGAAGAACATCAACACACTGACACCTGCATCAATGAAGACAGAAGAACATCAACACACTGACACCTGCATCAATGAAGACAGAAGAACATCAACACACTGACACCTGCATCAATTAGGAGGGAAGAACATCAACACACTGACACCTGCATCAATTAGGAGGGAAGAACATCAACACACTGACACCTGCATCAATGAAGACAGAAGCACATCAACACACTGACACCTGCATCAATTAGGAGGGAAGAACATCAACACACTGACACCTGCATCAATTAGGAGGGAAGAACATCAACACACTGACACCTGCATCAATTAGGAAGGAAGAACATCAACACACTGACACCTGCATCAATTAGGAGGGAAGAACATCAACACACTGACACCTGCATCAATGAAGACAGAAGAACATCAACACACTGACACCTGCATCAATTAGGAGGGAAGAACATCAACACACTGACACCTGCATCAATTAGGAGGGAAGAACATCAACACACTGACACCTGCATCAATGAAGACAGAAGAACATCAACACACTGTCACCTGCATCAATTAGGAAGGAAGAACATCAACACACTGACACCTGCATCAATTAGGAAGGAAGAACATTAACACACTGACACCTGCATCAATGAAGACAGAAGAACATCAACACACTGACACCTGCATCAATGAAGACAGAAGAACATCAACACACTGTCACCTGCATCAATTAGGAAGGAAGAACATCAACACACTGACACCTGCATCAATTAGGAAGCAAGAACATCAACACACTGACACCTGCATCAATTAGGAAGCAAGAACATCAACACACTGACACCTGCATCAAATAGGAAGCAAGAACATCAACACACTGACACCTGCATCAATGAAGACAGAAGAACATCAACACACTGACACCTGCATCAATTAGGAGGGAAGAACATCAACACACTGACACCTGCATCAATTAGGAGGGAAGAACATCAACACACTGACACCTGCATCAATTAGGAGGGAAGAACATCAACACACTGACACCTGCATCAATTAGGAGGGAAGAACATCAACACACTGACACCTGCATCAATTAAGAAGCAAGAACATCAACACACTGACACCTGCATCAAATAGGAAGCAAGAACATCAACACACTGACACCTGCATCAATTAGGAAGGAAGAACATCAACACACTGACACCTGCATCAATGAAGACGGAAGAACATCAACACACTGACACCTGCATCAAATAGGAAGCAAGAACATCAACACACTGACACCTGCATCAATGAAGACAGAAGAACATCAACACACTGACACCTGCATCAATGAAGACAGAAGAACATCAACACACTGACACCTGCATCAATTAGGAGGGAAGAACATCAACACACTGACACCTGCATCAATGAAGACAGAAGAACATCAACACACTGACACCTGCATCAATGAAGACAGAAGAACATCAACACACTGACACCTGCATCAATGAAGACAGAAGAACATCAACACACTGACACCTGCATCAATTAGGAGGGAAGAACATCAACACACTGACACCTGCATCAATTAGGAGGGAAGAACATCAACACACTGACACCTGCATCAATGAAGACAGAAGAACATTAACACACTGACACCTGCATCAATGAAGACAGAAGAACATCAACACACTGACACCTGCATCAATGAAGACAGAAGAACATCAACACACTGACACCTGCATCAATTAGGAAGGAAGAACATCAACACACTGACACCTGCATCAATTAGGAAGCAAGAACATCAACACACTGACACCTGCATCAATTAGGAAGCAAGAACATCAACACACTGACACCTGCATCAAATAGGAAGCAAGAACATCAACACACTGACACCTGCATCAAATAGGAAGCAAGAACATCAACACACTGACACCTGCATCAATGAAGACAGAAGAACATCAACACACTGACACCTGCATCAATTAGGAGGGAAGAACATCAACACACTGACACCTGCATCAATTAGGAGGGAAGAACATCAACACACTGACACCTGCATCAATTAGGAGGGAAGAACATCAACACACTGACACCTGCATCAATTAGGAGGGAAGAACATCAACACACTGACACCTGCATCAATTAGGAAGCAAGAACATCAACACACTGACACCTGCATCAAATAGGAAGCAAGAACATCAACACACTGACACCTGCATCAATGAAGACAGAAGAACATCAACACACTGACACCTGCATCAATGAAGACAGAAGAACATCAACACACTGACACCTGCATCAATTAGTGAATTGTGAAGTGAATTATATTTATATAGCGCTTTTCTCAAGTGACTCAAAGCGCTTTACATAGTGAAACCCAATATCTAAGTTACATTTAAACCAGTGTGGGTGGCACTGGGAGCAGGTGGGTAAAGTGTCTTGCCCAAGGACACAACGGCAGTGACTAGGATGGCACAAGCAGGAATCGAACCTGCAACTCTCAAGTTGCTGGCACGGCCACTCTACCAACCGAGCTATTCCGCCACATTAGGAGGGAAGAACATCAACACACTGACACCTGCATCAATGAAGACAGAAGAACATCAACACACTGACACCTGCATCAATGAAGACAGAAGAACATCAACACACTGACACCTGCATCAATGAAGACAGAAGAACATCAACACACTGACACCTGCATCAATGAAGACAGAAGCACATCAACACACTGACACCTGCATCAATTAGGAGGGAAGAACATCAACACACTGACACCTGCATCAATTAGGAGGGAAGAACATCAACACACTGACACCTGCATCAATTAGGAAGGAAGAACATCAACACACTGACACCTGCATCAATTAGGAGGGAAGAACATCAACACACTGACACCTGCATCAATGAAGACAGAAGAACATCAACACACTGACACCTGCATCAATTAGGAGGGAAGAACATCAACACACTGACACCTGCATCAATTAGGAGGGAAGAACATCAACACACTGACACCTGCATCAATGAAGACAGAAGAACATCAACACACTGTCACCTGCATCAATTAGGAAGGAAGAACATCAACACACTGACACCTGCATCAATTAGGAAGGAAGAACATTAACACACTGACACCTGCATCAATGAAGACAGAAGAACATCAACACACTGACACCTGCATCAATGAAGACAGAAGAACATCAACACACTGTCACCTGCATCAATTAGGAAGGAAGAACATCAACACACTGACACCTGCATCAATTAGGAAGCAAGAACATCAACACACTGACACCTGCATCAAATAGGAAGCAAGAACATCAACACACTGACACCTGCATCAAATAGGAAGCAAGAACATCAACACACTGACACCTGCATCAATGAAGACAGAAGAACATCAACACACTGACACCTGCATCAATTAGGAGGGAAGAACATCAACACACTGACACCTGCATCAATTAGGAGGGAAGAACATCAACACACTGACACCTGCATCAATTAGGAGGGAAGAACATCAACACACTGACACCTGCATCAATTAGGAGGGAAGAACATCAACACACTGACACCTGCATCAATTAGGAAGCAAGAACATCAACACACTGACACCTGCATCAAATAGGAAGCAAGAACATCAACACACTGACACCTGCATCAATTAGGAAGGAAGAACATCAACACACTGACACCTGCATCAATGAAGACGGAAGAACATCAACACACTGACACCTGCATCAAATAGGAAGCAAGAACATCAACACACTGACACCTGCATCAATGAAGACAGAAGAACATCAACACACTGACACCTGCATCAAATAGGAAGCAAGAACATCAACACACTGACACCTGCATCAAATAGGAAGCAAGAACATCAACACACTGACACCTGCATCAATTAGGAAGGAAGAACATCAACACACTGACACCTGCATCAATGAAGACAGAAGAACATCAACACACTGACACCTGCATCAATTAGGAGGGAAGAACATCAACACACTGACACCTGCATCAATGAAGACAGAAGAACATCAACACACTGTCACCTGCATCAATTAGGAAGGAAGAACATCAACACACTGACACCTGCATCAATTAGGAAGGAAGAACATCAACACACTGACACCTGCATCAATGAAGACAGAAGAACATCAACACACTGACACCTGCATCAATGAAGACAGAAGAACATCAACACACTGTCACCTGCATCAATTAGGAAGGAAGAACATCAACACACTGACACCTGCATCAATTAGGAAGGAAGAACATCAACACACTGACACCTGCATCAATTAGGAAGAAAGAACATCAACACACTGACACCTGCATCAATGAAGACAGAAGAACATCAACACACTGACACCTGCATCAATTAGGAAGGAAGAACATCAACACACTGACACCTGCATCAATTAGGAAGGAAGAACATCAACACACTGACACCTGCATCAATGAAGACAGAAGAACATCAACACACTGACACCTGCATCAATGAAGACAGAAGAACATCAACACACTGACACCTGCATCAATGAAGACAGAAGAACATCAACACACTGACACCTGCATCAATGAAGACAGAAGAACATCAACACACTGACACCTGCATCAATGAAGACAGAAGAACATCAACACACTGACACCTGCATCAATGAAGACAGAAGAACATCAACACACTGACACCTGCATCAATTAGGAAGGAAGAACATCAACACACTGACACCTGCATCAATTAGGAAGGAAGAACATCAACACACTGACACCTGCATCAATTAGGAAGGAAGAACATCAACACACTGACACCTGCATCAATTAGGAAGGAAGAACATCAACACACTGACACCTGCATCAATGAAGACAGAAGAACATCAACACACTGACACCTGCATCAATGAAGACAGAAGAACATCAACACACTGACACCTGCATCAATGAAGACAGAAGAACATCAACACACTGAGACCTGCATCAATGAAGACAGAAGAACATCAACACACTGACACCTGCATCAATGAAGACAGAAGAACATCAACACACTGACACCTGCATCAATGAAGACAGAAGAACATCAACACACTGACACCTGCATCAATGAAGACAGAAGAACATCAACACACTGACACCTGCATCAATTAGGAAGGAAGAACATCAACACACTGACACCTGCATCAATTAGGAAGGAAGAACATCAACACACTGACACCTGCATCAATTAGGAAGGAAGAACATCAACACACTGACACCTGCATCAATTAGGAAGGAAGAACATCAACACACTGACACCTGCATCAATTAGGAAGGAAGAATATCAACACACTGACACCTGCATCAATTAGGAAGGAAGAACATCAACACACTGACACCTGCATCAATGAAGACAGAAGAACATCAACACACTGACACCTGCATCAATGAAGACAGAAGAACATCAACACACTGACACCTGCATCAATGAAGACAGAAGAACATCAACACACTGACACCTGCATCAATGAAGACAGAAGAACATCAACACACTGACACCTGCATCAATGAAGACAGAAGAACATCAACACACTGACACCTGCATCAATGAAGACAGAAGAACATCAACACACTGACACCTGCATCAATTAGGAAGGAAGAACATCAACACACTGACACCTGCATCAATTAGGAAGGAAGAACATCAACACACTGACACCTGCATCAATTAGGAAGGAAGAACATCAACACACTGACACCTGCATCAATTAGGAAGGAAGAACATCAACACACTGACACCTGCATCAATTAGGAAGGAAGAACATCAACACACTGACACCTGCATCAATGAAGACAGAAGAACATCAACACACTGACACCTGCATCAATGAAGACAGAAGAACATCAACACACTGAGACCTGCATCAATGAAGACAGAAGAACATCAACACACTGACACCTGCATCAATGAAGACAGAAGAACATCAACACACTGACACCTGCATCAATGAAGACAGAAGAACATCAACACACTGACACCTGCATCAATGAAGACAGAAGAACATCAACACACTGACACCTGCATCAATTAGGAAGGAAGAACATCAACACACTGACACCTGCATCAATTAGGAAGGAAGAACATCAACACACTGACACCTGCATCAATTAGGAAGGAAGAACATCAACACACTGACACCTGCATCAATTAGGAAGGAAGAACATCAACACACTGACACCTGCATCAATTAGGAAGGAAGAATATCAACACACTGACACCTGCATCAATTAGGAAGGAAGAACATCAACACACTGACACCTGCATCAATGAAGACAGAAGAACATCAACACACTGACACCTGCATCAATGAAGACAGAAGAACATCAACACACTGACACCTGCATCAATGAAGACAGAAGAACATCAACACACTGACACCTGCATCAATGAAGACAGAAGAACATCAACACACTGACACCTGCATCAATGAAGACAGAAGAACATCAACACACTGACACCTGCATCAATGAAGACAGAAGAACATCAACACACTGACACCTGCATCAATGAAGACAGAAGAACATCAACACACTGACACCTGCATCAATGAAGACAGAAGAACATCAACACACTGACACCTGCATCAATGAAGACAGAAGAACATCAACACACTGACACCTGCATCAATGAAGACAGAAGAACATCAACACACTGACACCTGCATCAATGAAGACAGAAGAACATCAACACACTGACACCTGCATCAATGAAGACAGAAGAACATCAACACACTGACACCTGCATCAATTAGGAAGGAAGAACATCAACACACTGACACCTGCATCAATTAGGAAGGAAGAACATCAACACACTGACACCTGCATCAATTAGGAAGGAAGAACATCAACACACTGACACCTGCATCAATTAGGAAGGAAGAACATCAACACACTGACACCTGCATCAATTAGGAAGGAAGAACATCAACACACTGACACCTGCATCAATGAAGACAGAAGAACATCAACACACTGACACCTGCATCAATGAAGACAGAAGAACATCAACACACTGAGACCTGCATCAATGAAGAACATCAACACACTGACACCTGCATCAATGAAGACAGAAGAACATCAACACACTGACACCTGCATCAATGAAGACAGAAGAACATCAACACACTGACACCTGCATCAATTAGGAAGGAAGAACATCAACACACTGACACCTGCATCAATTAGGAAGGAAGAACATCAACACACTGACACCTGCATCAATTAGGAAGGAAGAACATCAACACACTGACACCTGCATCAATTAGGAAGGAAGAACATCAACACACTGACACCTGCATCAATTAGGAAGGAAGAACATCAACACACTGACACCTGCATCAATGAAGACAGAAGAACATCAACACACTGACACCTGCATCAATGAAGACAGAAGAACATCAACACACTGACACCTGCATCAATGAAGACAGAAGAACATCAACACACTGACACCTGCATCAATGAAGACAGAAGAACATCAACACACTGACACCTGCATCAATGAAGACAGAAGAACATCAACACACTGACACCTGCATCAATGAAGACAGAAGAACATCAACACAAATATAATACATGCATAAGCAATTGTTGTTTTTCTTTATCATTTTAGCAAAACACCTATTTTGTTCGAGGTCTACTCTCCCAATGGGTGTATTTGGTGATTGATGCTGTATTGCTGCCTTTCCCCAATGTTTAACCAAAAACATTCAAGTCTGCTTTTTGCTCCCTCCCCAAGAGTCTGGAAGTTTTTTTTGTCCTTCTCGCTTTTGTTCTTCCCTCCAAGCAGAAGAGACATGCTCCAATAAAACCAATTTTATTTTTGGCCTCAAATACTGGCAATACTGAAAATACCTTAGTTTTCTCAAAAGGTTTCGTCATTAAGTGGGAACAATCCCAAAACACCATCCCTATATGTGCCATCACATTGTTGTTTTTCTTTATCATTTGAGCAAAAAACCTGTGTTGGTCAAAGGCTACTCTCCAAATGGGTGTCTCTTGTGATCGATGCTGTATTACTGCCTTTCCACTTTTTGCTCCCTTTGTTTATAATAAGACTCCGGCTTATTAGTGATTCCTAGAGCTCAAAAAAAGTCTGCGGGCTATAGAGCGTTTTCCTTTCGGGCTCCAGTACTCTGGAATGCCCTCCAGGTAACAGTTCGAGATGCTACCTCAGTAGAAGCATTTAAGTCTCACCTTAAAACTCATCTGTATACTCTAGCCTTTAAATAGACCTCCTTTTTAGACCAGTTGATCTGCCGCTTCTTTTCTTTCTCCTATGTCCCCCCCTCCCTTGTGGAGGGGGTCCGGTCCGATGACCATGGATGAAGTACTGGCTGTCCAGAGTCGAGACCCAGGATGGACCGCTCGTCGGGACCCAGGATGGACCGCTCGCCTGTATCGGTTGGGGACGTCTCTACGCTGCTGATCCGCTTGAGATGGTTTCCTGTGGACGGGACTCTCGCTGCTGTGTTGGAGCCACTATGGATTGAACTTTCACAGTATCATGTTAGACCCGCTCGACATCCATTGCTTTCGGTCCCCTAGAGGGGGGGGGTTGCCCACATCTGAGGTCCTCTCCAAGGTTTCTCATAGTCAGCATTGTCACTGGCGTCCCACTGGATGTGAATTCCTTGCCCTTTTGTGGGTTCTTCCGAGGATGTTGTAGTCGTAATGATTTGTGCAGTCCTTTGAGACATTTGTGATTTGGGGCTATATAAATAAACATTGATTGATTGATTGATTGATTCTCCATCTTTCTGTCTTTTGTTCTTCCCTCCAAGTGAGAGATACTTGCTCCAATAAAACCAATGTTACTTAAGGCCTCAAATACTGGCAATGTTGAAAAGACTTCAGTTTATTCAAAATGTTTTTTTATTGACTAGGAACAATTCCAAAACACCATCCCAACATGTGTCCTCACGTTGCTGTTTTCATTTATTAGTTTAGCAAAAAAAAGAAAAGCTCCTTTGGTCAAAGGCTACTCTCCCAATGGGTGTCTCTTGTGATTGATGCTGTATTACTGCCTTTCCCTAATGTTTAACCAAAAACATTGGAGTCTGCTTTTTGCTCTCTCCCCTGCCATCACTTTGTTTTTCTTTATCAGTTTAGAGAAAAACAAGCATACTTTGAATGTTAATATGTTATATTAGTATAAAATTGTGATGTAGTTTTACTGTCTGCATGTCAGCTTGTTTGAAAATCGACTAGTTTGGCAGACACACTCATGCACGCACGGGAAAGAAAAAGGGAATGAGAAAATTCGGAATAAAATAGCAGATGTGTATTTGTCCTGGTGAGCACCACAGGGTGCATGCAGGAGTGAATAATTGACACACCTGAGGAGCTGCAGCCATGCATGCATAATAAATAACGTGAGAACTGCGTGAGAGGAAAGGACTATTAGGCAGGAGAATATGTCAAGGCAAGGAGCAAACTGACGTGATATTTTACATTTCACACGCCTCTTTATTTCAACACACAATATTTGTTTTATCCTTACAGTGTTTGATCTTTTGTACCCCCAAAATAATCTCCTACTAGCAGAGTTGTGCATGAAATATCACACATTTTATTCAGGCAAAATGATTTTGTGGTGAAATCAAGATTGATTTTATGAAAAGTAGTTTCTTGTCTGGGCGTGTCTGCTGGCCCGGAGAAGAAAGTCAATGAATATTTGCATCACATTCACTTTTCTTTGTAATATTACCACAAACCCTGTTTCCATATGAGTTGGGAAATTGTGTTAGATGTAAATATAAACAGAATACAATGATTTGCCAATCCTTTTCAAGCCATATTCAGTTGAATATGCTACAAAGACAACATATTTCATGTTCAAACTCATAAACATTTTTTTTTTGCAAATAATAATTAACTTAGAATTTCATGGCTGCAACACGTGCCAAAGTAGTTGGGAAAGGGCATGTTCACCACTGTGTTACATCACCTTTTCTTTTAACAACACTCAATAAACGTTTGGGAACTGAGGAAACTAATTGTTGAAGCTTTGAAAGTGGAAATCTTTCCCATTCTTGTTTTATGTAGAGCTTCAGTCCTTCAACAGTCCGGGGTCTTATTGTCGTATTTTACAGTACGTTTCATAATGCGCCACACATTTTTGATTGGAGACAGGTCTGGACTGCAGGCGGGCCAGGAAAGTGCCCACCCTCTTTTTTTACAAAGCCACACTGTTGTAACACTTGTCTTGCTGAAATAAGCAGGGGCGTCCATGATAATGTTGCTTGGATGACAACATATGTTGCTCCAATACCTGTATGGACCTTTCAGCATTAATGCTGCCTTCACAGATGTGTAAGTTACCCATGCCTTGGGCACTAATAATACACCCCTCGCCCCATCCTTGTTTGTGAATTACTTAACATTTCATGGAAGCTGCTTTTATAGCCAATCATGGCACCCACCTGTTCCCAATTAGCCTGCACACCTGTGGAATGTTCCAAATAAGTGTTTGATGAGCATTCCTCAAATTTATCAGTATTTATTGCCACCTTTCCCAACTTCTTTGTCACCTGTTGCTGGCATCAAATTCTAAAGTTAATGATTATTTGCAAAAAAAAATAAAGTTTATGAGTTTGAACATGAAATATGTTGTCTTTGTAGCATATTCAACTGAATATGGCTTGAAAAGGATTTGCAAATCATTGTATTCTGTTTATATTTACATCTAACACAATTTCCCAACTCATATGGAAACGGGGTTTGTACATGACATTTAACATTTACCACAGCAGTCCTCTTATCAATGGTATTGTCAGCTTATTATTACTTTAATCGCATAAAATCTGATTTTGTTTGGTAATATTACAACTTTACTCAACGAATATTCAGTTTTTTCCCTAACATTACAAATTTCTTTGCATACAATTATGTTCTTTATTGTAATATTACAACTTTATGTGCAAATCATATATTTTTTGTTAAGATTACAAGATAATAATCATTTGAGGAGTGGTGAAAAATTCAAGCAGAAGCTTGTGGATGACTAACAAGATGGATCTTCAGTGGATTTTACTTTTTAAAATGGTTGTTATTGTCGCAGTATGGTTGTTAAAGTTAGGTCTTTTGTGATTTCTGATTGTTGTTGAGGGCGCCAAAGTGACTTCTGTGTGTGTGTGTTGGCAAAGCGGCGCATACAGAGGACAGCAGCTCGTTGTTGTTGTTGTTGTTTCGTCTTGTTGATAAAAAGAATCTTGATCTATCACCACTTTGCAACGTTTGTTTGATATCCAGCAGGAACTGTGATTTCATTCGATCCGATTCCGATTCCTGGGGTGATGATTCGATTCCGAATCAAGTTCTCAGTTAAAACTGATTCTTGCAATGTATTATTTGGTATAATAATTATAATGAAACTTTTTCAAAACAGGTTGCAGATAAGAAAATATCATTCTGGTTGCATGAAATGGCTTAAAAAAAAAGTTTAAAAATTGATTATTTAAAAAGAAAAAGGTTTAAATCATTAAAAAAACACTATTTTTTTTAAATTATGAATTAATTTTTGATGATTCAGTAGAGTATAAGAGTTGATATGGTCTACACACCTCTACTTAAATACAGACTTTTGTTGAGGCTGCAAAGCAATATTCCTATTTATTTTATTTTACGGACTTTGGAGCGCATATAAGCCACACCCACTAAATTTTAAAAGAATAAACTATGTTTCCATAAATTAGCCGCACCGGACTGTAAGCCGCAGATAAATACGTTGTGAAATGAGGTAATTATACAAAAATATTTTGTAAATGTTTATTTATATAGCTTAATTGTCAGTGACACGGCAGTAAAACGGCTGATCAAACAAAACAGAAGTCCTGGTAATGGACCCAAATGTGCCAAAAAGTGTGGAGGGAGTATTGTACATTGTCCCATCATGCATTGCGGGGGATTTAAATGGATGTCATTTTAAATGATGCCTTGTGCTTGGATATTTCTCTAATAATATCTGCAAAAGTTGACCACTTGTGTTGCCTTTTTGTTTCGGTTGTTTTGTTTTTTCCCTGCGCCATGACTAGGGAAGGTTGTTTGGATTGGGTCATATAAGTAGTTGCTGTGCAATCTTCACATCTAACCAGAATTCATGCTCACTGGCCTGATTTGCTGGTGTTGTTCACAAGATGGTGGCAAAATTGCAGCAGTCAGATATTTTTGAATGAATTTGGAAACACAGATTCCTTTATAAAGCCATGCTTTCATCCAATAGAGCGTCCTCCTGACTTTTACAAAGTAAATACAAATAAAACTAGTTGCACTCCCAATTCCCCCTTAGGGCTCAATGAAGCATGGCTGTTCCATCAACACGCCTGCATAATGTTGACAGTGTGTGTGTGTGTGTGTGTGTGTGTGTGTGTGTGTGTGTGTGATAACACACCTTGCAGATCTTATAGAGTGAGTCCTGTCCGTCCCCTCCGGTGTCTTTGAAGTAGTCATGAGCCGGGAAGGTCCTGTTGATGTCCCGAGTGATGGCGCTGTCCTGCGGGGATTCCTGGTAGGAAGGAAGACAAATCCCACTTTTGATGAAGTCATTGTTGCCGCCTTAATACTGCAGTAATAACACAAGTACTTAGCACAGTCATATAGTTAAGGTCTCTGAAGGTTAAAGTTCAACAGGGGAGAACACAAGTCAGTGTAATATGGTCACTCTCCTGTTGCATTCAGGGGGTTTGGTTTTGTGTGGGAAAAGACAGCTTCGTTAATGTGATGAGTTGGAAAAAATAAGAGGATGTGAGGTAAATGATTAGTTTTTTTCCCTCCTTCTTTTTTTATGTCTACTGTTCATGTGTAATGGCCATCCTTCTCCTAAGTGATGTGCTTCTAAACACATCATTCTTCATTTTGACTTATTGGCTTACTGTCAAATAGTGTTTTTGCTGCAACTAAATAAGTCACCCAATGTCTTCTTTAGTAGCAACATATATTTCTCTTTTCCATCTACCTGTTAAACCTATTATACAGCATTATTCACATGTGAATAATATAAATACAGTCTATTACACAGCATTATTCACATGTGAATAACATAAATACAGTCTATTATACAGCATTATTCACATGTGAATAACATAAATACAGTCTATTACACAGCATTATTCACATGTGAATAATATAAATACAGTCTATTATACAGCATTATTTAAATGTGAATAATATAAATACAGTCTATTATACAGCATTATTCACATGTAAATAATATAAATACAGTCTATTATACAGCATTATTCACATGTGAATAACCTAAATACAGTCTATCATACAGCATTATTCACATGTGAATAATATAAATAGTCTATTATACAGCATTATTCACATGTGAATAACATAAATACAGTCTATTATACAGCATTATTCACATGTGAATAACATAAATACAGTCTATCATACAGCATTATTCACATGTGAATAATATAGTCTATTATACAGCATTATTCACATGTGAATAATATAGTCTATTATACAGCATTATTCACATGTGAATAACATAAATACAGTCTATTATACAGCATTATTCACATGTGAATAACATAAATACAGTCTATTATACAGCATTATTCACATGTGAATAACCTAAATACAGTCTATCATACAGCATTATTCACATGTGAATAATATAGTCTATTATACAGCATTATTCACATGTGAATAATATAGTCTATTATACAGCATTATTCACATGTGAATAACATAAATACAGTCTATTATACAGCATTATTCACATGTGAATAACATAAATACAGTCTATTATACAGCATTATTCACATGTGAATAACATAAATACAGTTTATTATACAGCATTATTCACATGTGAATAACATAAATACAGTCTATTATACAGCATTATTCACATGTGAATAACATAAATACAGTCTATTATACAGCATTATTCACATGTGAATAACATAAATACAGTCTATTATAAAGCATTATTCACATGTGAATAATAAAAATAGTCTATTATACAGCATTATTCACATGTAAATAACATAAATACAGTCTATTATACAGCATTATTCACATGTGAATAACATAAATACAGTCTATTATACAGCATTATTCACATGTGAATAACATAAATACAGTCTATCATACAGCATTATTCACATGTGAATAACATAAATACACTCTATTATACAGCATTATTCACATGTGAATAACATAAAGTCTATTATACAGCATTATTCACATGTGAATAACATAAATACAGTCTGTTATACATAATCATTCACATGTGAATAATATAAATACAGTCTATTATACAGCATTATTCACATGTGAATAATATAAATACAGTCTATTATACATAATCATTCACATGTGAATAATATAAATACAGTCTATTATACAGCATTATTCACATGTGAATAACATAAATACAGTCTATTATACAGCATTATTCACATGTGAATAACATAAATACAGTCTATTATACAGCATTATTCACATGTAAATAACATAAATACAGTCTATCATACAGCATTATTCACATGTGAATAACATAAATACACTCTATTATACAGCATTATTCACATGTGAATAACATAAATACAGTCTATTATACAGCATTATTCACATGTGAATAACATAAATACAGTCTATTACACAGCATTATTCACATGTGAATAACATAAATACAGTCTATTATACAGCATTATTCACATGTGAATAACCTAAATACAGTCTATTATACAGCATTATTCACATGTGAATAATATAAATACAGTCCATTATACAGCATTATTCACATGTGAATAACCTAAATACAGTCTATTATACAGCATTATTCACATGTGAATAACATAAATACAGTCTATTATACAGCATTATTCACATGTGAATAACATAAATACAGTCTATTATACAGCATTATTCACATGTAAATAACATAAATACAGTCCATCATACAGCATTATTCACATGTGAATAACATAAATACACTCTATTATACAGCATTATTCACATGTGAATAACATAAATACAGTCTATTATACAGCATTATTCACATGTGAATAACATAAATACAGTCTATTACACAGCATTATTCACATGTGAATAACATAAATACAGTCTATTATACAGCATTATTCACATGTGAATAACCTAAATACAGTCTATTATACAGCATTATTCACATGTGAATAATATAAATACAGTCCATTATACAGCATTATTCACATGTGAATAACCTAAATACAGTCTATTATACAGCATTATTCACATGTGAATAACATAAATACAGTCTATTATACAGCATTATTCACATGTGAATAACATAAATACAGTCTATTATACAGCATTATCCACATGTGAATAACCTAAATACAGTCTATTATACAGCATTATTCACATGTGAATAACATAAATACAGTCTATTATACAGCATTATTCACATGTGAATAACATAAATACAGTCTATTATACAGCATTATTCACATGTGAATAACATAAATACAGTCTATTATACAGCATTATTCACATGTGAATAACATAAATACAGTCTATTACACAGCATTATTCACATGTGAATAACATAAATACAGTCTATTACACAGCATTATTCACATGTGAATAATATAAATACAGTCTATCATACAGCATTATTCACATGTGAATAACCTAAATACAGTCTATTATACAGCATTATTCACATGTGAATAACATAAATACAGTCTATTATACAGCATTATTCACATGTGAATAACATAAATACAGTCTATTATACAGCATTATTCACATGTGAATAACCTAAATACAGTCTATTATACAGCATTATTCACATGTGAATAATATAAATACAGTCCATTATACAGCATTATTCACATGTGAATAACCTAAATACAGTCTATTATACAGCATTATTCACATGTGAATAACATAAATACAGTCTATTATACAGCATTATTCACATGTGAATAACATAAATACAGTCTATTATACAGCATTATTCACATGTGAATAACATAAATACAGTCTATTACAAAGCATCATTCACATGTGAATAACATAAATACAGTCTATTATACAGCATTATTCACATGTGAATAACCTAAATACAGTCTATCATACAGCATTATTCACATGTGAATAATATAGTCTATTATACAGAATTATTCACATGTGAATAACATAAATACAGTCTATTATACAGCATTATTCACATGTGAATAATATAAATACAGTCTGTTATACAGCATTATTTACATCTGAATAACATAAATACAGTCTATTATACAGCATTATTCACATGTGAATAATATAAATACAGTCTATAATACAGCATTATTCACATGTGAATAATATAAATACAGTCTATTATACAGCATTATTCACATGTGAATAATATAAATACAGTCTATTATACAGCATTATTCACATGTGAATAACATAAATACAGTCTCTTATACAGCATTATTCACGTGTGAATGATATAAATACAGTCTATTATACAGCATTATTCACATGTGAATAACATAAATACAGTCTATTATACAGCATTATTCACATGTGAATAACATAAATACAGTCTATTATACAGCATTATTCACATGTGAATAATATAAATACAGTCTATTATACAGCATTATTCACATGTGAATAACATGAATATACAAATAGGCAGCGGTCTAGTAGCCATCTGAGGGCCAACCAAAATAAGTTGACCATTAGTTGTACTTGCGAGAATATTCAGCGCAGCATTTACCTATATGGCCTGATCCAAACAAGCTTCCCTAGTCATGGTGAAGAACCTACAACATGGTCAGCCATGACACAAGCTGCTCTTTGAACATGCTCCGGTCCAGTCTTTCTTTTCTCCAAAGAGCAGTCCTCCTCTGACGTGGAGGAAGGCTTCACCTCGCTCGTTACCCCGCAGCTAATTAAGCTTTGCTCTTTGTTTTGCCGGGCCTTTCCTCAAAAGTGCGGCGGCCACTTCCAGAGGGGAAGTGGGTCGGATGAAAATAAAGCGTGCGGCAGAAGAAAGGCAGGAAGGAGAAGAAGTAAGAAGACTATGGATCCATGATGTCAACACCGTGTGGGAAGTGTACAAGCCAGCCAGCAAGTGATAAGCATCCATGTTTGTGCCAGCGCCACATCATTACTGCAGCCGGGCTGCTGACACGACAGGACAAACATGTCCCGCGTCTCACCACGCAGGACGGAAGTGCAAGGCTAGCTACGTGCTAGCATGCTAACGTTAGCGCGAACACTTTTTTAGACAATTTCGTAGCTCCGTACATCACAGTCTTATATAGCACTTGCTAACTGTTCATATGATAACTTTTAACAGTACTTCTAACAGTACGTGTAGCAGTACACCTAACTGTGCATGTAACAGTGCATGTAACCGCACATGTAACTGCACATGTAGCAGTACATGTAGCAGTACACCTAACCGTACATGTAACAGTTCATGTAACCGCACATGTAACAGTGCATGTAGCACTATATTGCAGAAGTACATGTAACAGTACATCTAACAGTACTTTTAACTGTTCATGTAACCGCACATGTAACAGTGCATGTAGCACTATATTGCAGAAGTACATGTAACAGTACATCTAACAGTACTTTTAACTGTTCATGTAACCGCACATGTAACAGTGCATGTAGCACTATATTGCAGAAGTACATGTAATAGTACATCTAACAGTACTTTTAACTGTTCATGTAACCGCACATGTAACAGTACATGTAACAGTACATCTAACAGTACTTTTAAAAGTACATGTAACCGCACATGTAGCAGTACATCTAATCATACATGTAACAGTACATGTAGCAGTAAATCTAACGTTCATGTAACAGTGCATGTAACCGCACATGTAACTGCACATGTAGCAGTACATGTAACATTGCATCTAACAGTACATGTAACAATACATGTAACAGTACTTTTAACAGTACATGTAACCACACATGTAGCAGTACATCTAACGTTCATGTAACAGTACATGTAACCGCACATGTAACAGTGCATGTAGCAGTATATTGCAGAAGTAGATGTAACAGTACTTTTAACCGTACGTGTTACAGTACATGTAACCACACATGTAGCAGTACATCTAACGTTCATGTAACAGTACATGTAACAGTGCATGTAGCAGTACATTGCAGAAGTACATGTAACAGTACATCTAACAGTACTTTTAACAGTACATGTTATGGTACATGTAACCGCACATGTAGCAGTACATCTAACAGTACATGCAGCAGTACATGTAACCGCACATGTAGCAGTACATGCAGTACCACGTTTAACAGTACATGTAACTGTACATGCAGCAGTACATGTAGTAGTACATCTATCAGTACATGTAACAGCACATGTAGCAGTACATGTAGCAGTAATTTACGTTAATTTATTATTTTTTATCCATTTAGTTAAATTGTATTTCTTTTAGTTTTTATGAGTCCCTTCTTTTGAAGTATATTTAATTTCCATTTATTTGTGTAATCAGTCTGAGCAAAGCCTTGATAATAAGAATGATTTGACACACGGTTTAGCCTGTTAAACTGTAACCATAATCATTGAAGATGAATCAAATCAAGAGTAAGATTACTAACTCAGTGTTGATATTTGAGTGGGTCCCCTGACCCCATGTAGTGGAAAAGTTGGGGCACCCGGAGATCAAAAAGGTTAAGAACCCCTGACTTAAAAGGTGTGCTATTGTTTATGGCGCCATCTTTTGGTTGGGTTCATTCACTGCAGGTGTCGCTGGGTGAATTAATTCCTGCTCTTTAAAACTTTGAACCCAAAGTATAAGTGCTGTTCAGTTTTCTAGCCATCCACAGCGTTTCTACTGGTATGGGATTCTTTATTCATCACTCCCAGCAACGTTTGTAAGTTTCACAATATAACTAAAACTATTCCTACTTACTAAAACGTCCCATGTGTGATGTCTGGGCATGTTGGTATGCGCTATCGTAATGTATTGACATTAGCGTCTTTAACTAACACGTTTACGAGCGTCTGTGTTAGCATTATTAACTTATGATGGCATTATTTTTGTGTTCTTGTGAGTTTCGTAAATTCACCAAAATGTCACGGTGCGGTTATTGAGTCTGTTTAGCTGATTGGAGAGCTAGCTTGCGCAGCTAATGGGTCCATGAACATGACTTCTGTTTTGCTGGATCCACCGTTTTACTACCTTTTTTTTTAATTTAGAGAAACCGTTTGGAAACAGTGAAGGTATGTAAATAAACATTTACAGAATAGTTCTGTGTAAAAAAGTAACTTCACAAGGTTTGTATCTGCAGTTTATAGTCCGCTGCGGCTAATATGTGGACAATACATTTGAAATTGTGTGCTGGGCCACATAAATGACATGGTGGGCAACATGAAATGACAGTGTAGGCCACATGAAATGACGTGGTGGACCACTTGGAATTACAAGGTGGGCCACATAAATTGACGTGGTGGACCGCGTGAAATTACATGTTGGGCCAGATGAAATGATGTGGCGGACCACTTGGAATTACAAGGTGGGCCACATAAATTGACGTGGTGGACCGCGTGAAATTACATGTTGGGCCACATGAAATGATGTGGCGGACCACTTGGAATTACATGGTGGGCCACAAGAAATGATGTGGTGGACCACGTGAAATTACATGGTGGGCCACTTAAATTGACGTGGTGGACCACGTGAAATTACATGTTGGGCCACATGAAATGACGTGGCGGACCACTTGGAATTACATGGTGGGCCACATGAAATGATGTGGCGGACCACGTGAAATTACATGTTGGGCCACAAGAAATGATGTGGCGGACCACTTGGATTTACATAGGGGGCCACATGAAATGATGTGGCAAACCACATGAAATTACATATTGGGCCACATGAAATGATGTGGCGGACCACTTGGATTTACATAGGGGGCCACATGAAATGATGTGGCAAACCACATGAAATTACATGGTGGGCCACTTAAATTGATGTGGTGGACCACTTGAAATTACATGGTGGGCCACTTAAATTGACGTGGTGGACCACGTGAAATTACATGTTGGGCCAGATGAAATGATGTGGCAGACCACTTAGAATTACATGGTGGGCCAATTAAATTGACGTGGTGGACCACGTGAAATTACATGTTGGGCCAGATGAAATGATGTGGCGGACCACTTGGAATTACAAGGTGGGCCACATAAATTGACGTGGTGGACTGCGTGAAATTACATGTTGGGCCACATGAAATGATGTGGCGGACCACTTGGAATTACATGGTGGGCCACAAGAAATGATGTGGTGGACCACTTGGAATTACATGGTGGGCAACTTAAATTGACGTGGCGGACCACGTGAAATTACATGTTGGGCCACATGAAATGACGTGGCAGACCACTTGGAATTACATGGTGGGCCACAAGAAATGATGTGGTGGACCACGTGAAATTACATGGTGGGCCATTTAAATTGATGTGGTGGGCCACATGAAATTACATGTTGGGCCACTTAAATTGATGTGGCGGACCACATGAAATTACATGGTGGGCCACACGAAATGATGTGGTGGGCCACATAAAATGACGTGGCGGGTAACTTTGAAATAATGTGCCGGACAATGTGGTGGGCCAGATAATTGATGTGGCGGACCACTTGAAATTACATGGTGGGCCACTTAAATTGATGTGGCGGACTACGTGAAATTACATGGTGGGTCACATCAATTGATGTGGCGGACCACATGGAATTACATGGTGGACCACGTGAAATGATGTGGCGGGTAACTTTGAAATAATGTGCCGGAATACGTAGTGGGCCAGTTAAATAGATGTGGCGGGCCACAGGAAATAATGTCAAATAATGTGGTGTGGATGACAACACAGCAGTGTCAGATACTTCTAGTGAGGAGATCAGGTAGCATTTATTGATGACAAGGTACACCTGCTCACACTCACACAGCACAGGTAGCATTTATTGATGACAACATACACCTGCTCACACTCACACAGCACAGGTAGCATTTATTGATGACAACATACACCTGCTCACGCTCACACAGCACAGGTAGCATTTATTGCTGACAAGGTACACCTGCTCACACTGAGATTGTACTAAAATTGCAACCGCTTTAATGTGTAATGGCCAAAAAGCAACATTAGGCTTTTATTTTGACACGTGTGACCAGCAGGACACAAAGTGGGCTGTGACAACAAACAATCCAGCAAGTAGTGCACATCATGTAGTGGCAGCAGCAACAACAACAACAACACCCGTCATTTGTATTCAGCATCCAGCAAAAATAACAACAACAACCTGACGTCTTCTCGTCACAACATTTCCCAGCACAATAAATAAGACGATCCCTCAAGTGGCTGGCGTTGGCAAACATTAGTTAGGCGCGTGGCATCAAACACCAGGACCTGACATTGTGTTGTTGCTGCAGTAGGAGCACACACCAGGGTGGGTTCACACTCCTCATGTTGGGCTCCAAGTGGGATTGCTTTGCTATGCACCATAGCCGTCAACTGTGGTGTGGCTGGCTTCCAACAACACCGTTAAGCTTTCCGTGCAATCCAAGCTGCTATTAAAAATATAGCAAGATGTTCAAAGGCAAAAAAGCATTTCAGTTTGAAATATTTGAATTTTGCCAGGAAACATGTCACAAACTAACGGGTGAAAGTCCATTTTAGAAGCTTTTGGCAAAATCCAGGCTGGTAAATATAGCAGAATAGAAAAAATATTCATTTTGGTATGGAATATTTTATTTTTGTCAGGTAATATGTCAACAAAACAGTATTTCAAAAGTATATTTTAGAGTCTTTTGATGAAATCTGGGCCTGTTCATATTGCAGAAAATAAAAAAAATCAAGTATTTAACCAAACTGACAGCATTTCGATTTGAAATATTTGGATGTCGTTAGGTAATATGTCACCAAAATTGCATTTTAAAAGTATATTTTAGAATCATTTGATGGAATCTGAGCCTGTTCATATAGCAGAATATACAAATCAAGTATATAACCAAACAGACGGCATTTTAGTATAGGATATTGGAGTTCTATTAGGTAATATGTCAACAAAACTGCATTTTTAAAAGTATATTTTAGAATCTTTTGATGGAATCCTGGCCTGCTATTCTAGAAGAATATAACAAAAATCAAGTATTTAACCAAACAGACGTCCTTTTGGTTTGAAATAGTTCAATGTCGTTACGTAATATGTCTCCAAATCTGCACTTTAAAGTAGATGTTTGAATCTTTTGATGGAATCTGGGTGTGTTAATATAGCAGAATATACAAATCAAGTATTTAACCAAACAGATGGTATTTTGGTTTAAAATATTGGAGGTTTTTTTAGGTAATATATCACCAAAACTCCATTTTAAAAGTATATTTTAGAATCTTTTGACAGAATCTGGGCCTGCTATTATAGCAGAATATACAAATCAAGTATATAACCAAACAGATGGCATTTTAGTTTAGGATATTGGAGTTCTATTAGGTAATATGTCAACAAAACTGCATTTTTTGAAGTATATTTTAGAATCTTTTGATGGAATCCTAGCCTGCTATTCTAGCAGAATATAACAAAAATCAAGTATTTAACCAAACAGACGTCCTTTTGGTTTAAAATAGTTCAATGTCGTTATGTAATATGTCTCAAAAACTGCAGTTTAAAAGTATATTTTAGAATCTTTTGATGGAATCTAGGGCTGTTATTATAGCAGAATTTAACACAAATCAAATATTTAACCAAAAAGACGTCCTTCGGGTTTGAAATAGTTGAATGTTGTTAGGTAATATGTCAACAAATCTGCACTTTAAAGTAGATGTTTGAATCTTTTGATGGAATCTGGGTGTTAAAATATAGCAGAATATACAAATCAAGTATTTAACCAAACAGATGGTATTTTGGTTTAAAATATTGGAGGTTTTTTTAGGTGATATGTCACCAAAACTGCATCTTAAAAGTATATTTTAGAATCTTTTGACAGAATCCTGGCCTGCTATTATAGCAGAATATACAAATCAAGTATATAACCAAACAGATGGCATTTTAGTTTAGGATATTGGAGTTCTATTAGGTAATATGTCAACAAAACTGCATTTTTTGAAGTATATTTTAGAATCTTTTGATGGAATCCTAGCCTGCTATTCTAGCAGAATATAACAAAAATCAAGTATTTAACCAAACAGACGTCCTTTTGGTTTGAAATAGTTCAATGTCGTTATGTAATATGGCTCCAAAACTGCAGTTTAAAAGTATATTTTAGAATCTTTTGATGGAATCTAGGGCTGTTATTATAGCAGAATTGAACAAAAATCAAATATTTAACCAAAAAGACGTCCTTCAGGTTTGAAATAGTTGAATGTTGTTATGTAATATGTCAACAAATCTGCACTTTAAAGTAGATGTTTGAATCTTTTGATGGAATCTGGGTGTGTTCATATAGCAGAATATACAAATCAAGTATTTAACCAAACAGATGGTATTTTGGTTTAGGATATTGGAGTTCTATTAGGTAATATGTCAACAAAACTGCATTTTTTGAAGTATATTTTAGAATCTTTTGATGGAATCCTAGCCTGCTATCCTAGCAGAATATAACAAAAATCAAGTATTTAACCAAACAGACGTCCTTTTGGTTTAAAATAGTTCAATGTCGTTATGTAATATGTCTCAAAAACTGCAGTTTAAAAGTATATTTTAGAATCTTTTGATGGAATCTAGGGCTGTTATTATAGCAGAATTGAACAAAAATCAAATATTTAACCAAAAAGACGTCCTTCAGGTTTGAAATAGTTGAATGTTGTTAGGTAATATGTCAACAAACTGCATTTTAAAAGTATATTTTAGAATATTTTGACGGAATGTGGCCATGTTATTATTGCAGAATATAACAAAATCAAGTATTTAACCAGCAGATGTCCTTTAAGTTTGAAATAGTTCAATGTTGTTAGGTAATACGTCACCAAACTGCATTTTAAAGTATATTTTAGAATTTTTTGATGGAATCTGGGCCTGCTATTTTAGCAGAATATACAAATCAAGTATTTAACCAAACAGATGGTTTGAAATATTGGACGTTTTGTCAGGTAATATGTCAACAAAACTGCATTTTAAAGTATATTTTAGAATCTTTTGATGGAATCTAGGTGTGTTAATATAGCACAGGGGTCGGCAAACCACGGTTCTGGAGCCACTAGGGCGGCGCTAAAGAGCCGCCCTAGTGGCTCTCTGGAGCTTTTTCAAAAATATATGAAAAATGGAAAAAGATAAGGGGAAAAAAACACATTTTTTGTTTCAATTTGGTTTCTTTAGGAGGACAAACATGACACAAACCTCCCTAATTGCTATTAAGCACACTGTTTATATTAAACATGCTTCACTGATTCAAGTATTTGGCGAGCGCAGTTTCGTCCTACTCATTTTGGCGGTCCTTGAACTCACCGTAGTTTGTTTACATGTACAACTTTTGTCCGACTTTCTAAGACGTGTTTTATGCCACTTCTTTTTATGTCTTATTTTGTCCACCACACTTTTAACGTTGTGCGTGAATGCACAAAGGTGAGTTTTGTTGATGTAATTGACTTATGTGGAGTGCTAATTAGACATATTTGGTCACTGCATGACTGCAAGCTAATCAATGCTAACATGCTAGTTAGGCTAGCTGTATGTACATATTGCATCATTATGCATCATTTGTAGCTATATATGAGCTCTTTTAGTTTTCTTTAAGTCCTCATAATTCAATTTATATCTCACGACACACTATCTTTTAATTTTTTGCTGCTCCAGACGGATTTGTTTTGGTATTTTTGGTCCAATATGGCTCTTTCAACATTTTGGCTTGCCGACCCCTAATGTAGCAGAATATAAAAATCAAGTATTTAACCAAACAGATGGTTTGAAATATTTGAGTTTTGTCAGGTAATATGTCACTAAACTGCATTTTCAAAGTCTATTTTAGAATCTTTTGATGGAATCTAGGTGTGTTAATATAGCACAGGGGTCGGCAAACCACGGTTCTGGAGCCGCCCTAGTGGCTCTCTGGAGCTTTTTCAAAAATATATGAAAAATGGAAAAAGATAAGGGGAAAAAAAACACATTTTTTGTTTAAATTTGGTTTCTGCAGGAGGACAAACATGACACAAACCTCCCTAATTGCTATAAAACACACTGTTTATATTAAACATGCTTCACTGATTCAAGTATTTGGCGAGCGCAGTTTTGTCCTACTAATTTTGGCGGTCCTTGAACTCACCGTAGTTGGTTTACATGTACAACTTTCTCCGACTTTCTAAGACGTGTTTTATGCCACTTCTTGTGATGTCTTATTTTGTCCACCACACTTTTAACGTTGTGCGTGAATGCACAAAGGTGAGTTTTGTTGATGTAATTGGCTTGTGTGGAGTGTGCTAATCAGACATATTTGGTCACTGCATGACTGCAAGCTAATCAATGCTAACATGCTAGTTAGGCTAGCTGTATGTACATATTGCATCATTATGCATCATTTGTAGCTATATATGAGCTCTTTTAGTTTTCTTTAAGTCCTCATAATTCAATTTATATCTCACGACACACTATCTTTTAATTTTTTGCTGCTCCAGACGGATTTGTTTTGGTATTTTTGGTCCAATATGGCTCTTTCAACATTTTGGGTTGCCGACCCCTGATGTAGCAGAATATAAAAATCAAGTATTCAACCAAACAGATGGTTTGAAATATTTGAGTTTTGTCAGGTAATATGTCACTAAACTGCATTTTCAAAGTCTATTTTAGAATCTTTTGATGGAATCTGGGTGTGTTAATATAGCACAGGGGTCGGCAACCCACGGTTCTGGAGCCACTAGGGCGGCTCATTAGCGCCGCCCTAGTGGCTCTCTGGAGCTTTTTCAAAAATATATGAAAAATGGAAAAAGATGAGGGGAAAAAAACACATTTTTTGTTTCAATTTGGTTTCTTTAGGAGGACAAACATGACACAAACCTCCCTAATTGCTATTAAGCACACTGTTTATATTAAACATGCTTCACTGATTCAAGTATTTGCGAGCGCCGTTTTGTCTACTCATTTTGGCGGTCCTTGAACTCACCGTAGTTTGTTTACATGTACAACTTTTGTCCGACTTTCTAGGACGTGTTTTATGCCACTTCTTTTTATGTCTTATTTTGTCCACCAAACTTTTAACGTTGTGCGTGAATGCACAAAGGTGAGTTTTGTTGATGTAATTGACTTATGTGGAGTGCTAATCAGACATATTTGGTCACTGCATGACTGCAAGCTAATCAATGCTAACATGCTAGTTAGGCTAGCTGTATGTACATATTGCATCATTATGCCTCATTTGTAGCTATATATGAGCTCTTTTAGTTTTCTTTAAGTCCTCATAATTCAATTTATATCTCACGACACACTATCTTTTAATTTTTTGCTGCTCCAGACGGATTTGTTTTGGTATTTTTGGTCCAATATGGCTCTTTCAACATTTTGGGTTGCCGACCCCTAATGTATCAGAATATAAAAATCAAGTATTTAACCAAACAGATGGTTTGAAATATTTGAGTTTTGTCAGGTAATATGTCACTAAACTGCATTTTCAAAGTCTATTTTAGAATCTTTTGATGGAATCTAGGTGTGTTAATATAGCACAGGGGTCGGCAACCCACGGTTCTGGAGCCACTAGGGCGGCTCTTTAGCGCCACCCTAGTGGCTCTCTGGAGCTTTTTCAAAAATATATGAAAAATGGAAAAAGATGAGGGGAAAAAAACACATTTTTTGTTTCAATTTGGTTTCTTTAGGAGGACAAACATGACACAAACCTCCCTAATTGCTATAAATCACACTGTTTATATTAAACATGCTTCACTGATTCAAGTATTTGGCGAGCGCAGTTTTGTCCTACTAATTTTGGCAGTCCTTGAACTCACCGTAGTTTGTTTACATGTACAACTTTCTCCGACTTTCTAAGACGTGTTTTATGCCACTTCTTTTTCTGTCTTATTTTGTCCACCAAACTTTTAACGTTGTGCGTGAATGCACAAAGGTGAGTTTTGTTGATGTAATTGGCTTATGTGGAGTGCTAATTAGACATATTTGGTCACTGCATGACTGCAAGCTAATCAATGCTAACATGCTAGTTAGGCTAGCTGTACGTACATGTTGCATCATTATGCATCATTTGTAGCTATATATGAGCTCTTTTAGTTTTCTTTAAGTCCTCATAATTCAATTTATATCTCATGACACACTATCTTTTAATTTTTTGTGGCTCCAGACGGATTTGTTTTTGTATTTTTGGTCCAATATGGCTCTTTCCACATTTTGGGTTGCCGACCCCTGATGTAGCAGAATATAAAAATCAAGTATTTAACCAAACAGATGGTTTGAAATATTTGAGTTTTGTCAGGTAATATGTCACTAAACTGCATTTTCAAAGTCTTTTAGAATCTTTTGATGGAATCTAGGTGTGTTAATATAGCACAGGGGTCGGCGACCCACGGTTCTGGAGCCACTAGAGCGGCTCTTTAGTGCCGCCCTAGTGGCTCTCTGGAGCTTTTTCAAAAATATATGAAAAATGGAAAAAGATGAGGGGAAAAAAACACATTTTTTGTTTCAATTTGGTTTTTTTAGGAGGACAAACATGACACAAACCTCCCTAATTGCTATTAAGCACACTGTTTATATTAAACATGCTTCACTGATTCAAGTATTTGGCGAGCGCAGTTTTGTCCCACTAATTTTGGCGGTCCTTGAACTCACCGTAGTTTGTTTACATGTACAACTTTCTCCGACTTTCTAAGACGTGTTTTATGCCACTTCTTTTTATGTCTCATTTTGTCCACCACACTTTTAACGTTGTGCAAGAATGCACAAAGGTGAGTTTTGTTGATGTTATTGACTTATGTGGAGTGCTAATTAGACATATTTGGTCACTGCATGACTGCAAGCTAATCAATGCTAACATGCTAGTTAGGCTAGCTGTACGTACATATTGCATCATTATGCATCATTTGTAGCTATATATGAGCTCTTTTAGTTTTCTTTAAGTCCTCATAATTCAATTTATATCTCACGACACATTATCTTTTCATTTTTTGCTGCTCCAGACGGATTTGTTTTGGTATTTTTGGTCCAATATGGCTCTTTCAACATTTTGGGTTGCCGACCCCTAATGTATCAGAATATAAAAATCAAGTATTTAACCAAACAGATGGTTTGAAATATTTGAGTTTTGTCAGGTAATATGTCACTAAACTGCATTTTCAAAGTCTATTTTAGAATCTTTTGATGGAATCTAGGTGTGTTAATATAGCACAGGGGTCGGCAACCCACGGTTCTGGAGCCACTAGAGCGGCTCTTTAGCGCCACCCTAGTGGCTCTCTGGAGCTTTTTCAAAAATATATGAAAAATGGAAAAAGATGAGGGGAAAAAAACACATTTTTTGTTTCAATTTGGTTTCTTTAGGAGGACAAACATGACACAAACCTCCCTAATTGCTATAAATCACACTGTTTATATTAAACATGCTTCACTGATTCAAGTATTTGCGAGCGCCGTTTTGTCCTACTAATTTTGGCAGTCCTTGAACTCACCGTAGTTGGTTTACATGTACAACTTTCTCCGACTTTCTAAGACGTGTTTTATGCCACTTCTTTTTATGTCTTATTTTGTCCACCACACTTTTAACGTTGTGCGTGAATGCACAAAGGTGAGTTTTGTTGATGTAATTGACTTATGTGGAGTGCTAATCAGACATATTTGGTCACTGCATGACTGCAAGCTAATCAATGCTAACATGCTAGTTAGGCTAGCTGTATGTACATATTGCATCATTATGCATCATTTGTGGCGTTCTCACCGCCGCGGCCCGGGTTCGATTCCCGGTCAGGGAACTTGGCATAGGCTTCACGGTGGCAGAGGGGTTAGTGCGTCTGCCTCACAATACGAAGTTCCTGCAGTCCTGGGTTCAAATCCAGGCTCGGGATCTTTCTGTGTGGAGTTTGCATGTTCTCCTCGTGAATGCGTGGGTTCCCTCCGGGTACTCCGGCTTCCTCCCACTTCCAAAGACATGCACCTGGGGATAGGTTGATTGGCAACACTAAATTGGCCCTAGTGTGTGAATGTGAGTGTGAATGTTGTCTGTCTATCTGTGTTGGCCCTGCGATGAGGTGGCGACTTGTCCAGGGTGTACCCTGCCTTCCGCCCGATTGTAGCTGAGATAGGCGCCAGCGCCCCCCGCAACCCCAAAAGGGAATAAGCGGTAGAAAATGGATGGATGGATGGATGCATCATTTGTAGCTATATATAAATGATAAATGGGTTGTACTTGTGTAGCGCTTTTCTACCTTCAAGGTACTCAAAGCGCTTTGACACTACTTCCACATTTACCCATTCACACACTGATGGAGGGAGCTGCCATGCAAGGCGCCAACCAGCACCCATCAGGAGCAAGGGTGAAGTGTCTTGCTCAGGACACAACGGATGTGACGAGGTTGGTACTAGGTGGGGATTGAACCTGGGACCCTCGGGTAGCGCACGGCCACTCTTCCACTGCGCCACGCATATATGAGCTCTTTTAGTTTTCTTTAAGTCCTCATAATTCAATTTATATCTCACGACACATTATCTTTTAATTTTTTGCTGCTCCAGACGGATTTGTTTTGGTATTTTTGGTCCAATATGGCTCTTTCAACATTTTGGGTTGCCGACCCCTAATGTATCAGAATATAAAAATCAAGTATTTAACCAAACAGATGGTTTGAAATATTTGAGTTTTGTCAGGTAATATGTCACTAAACTGCATTTTCAAAGTCTATTTTAGAATCTTTTGATGGAATCTAGGTGTGTTAATATAGCACAGGGGTCGGCAACCCACGGTTCTGGAGCCACTAGGGCGGCTCTTTAGCGCCACCCTAGTGGCTCTCTGGAGCTTTTTCAAAAATATATGAAAAATGGAAAAAGATGAGGGGAAAAAAAACACATTTTTTGTTTCAATTTGGTTTCTTTAGGAGGACAAACATGACACAAACCTCCCTAATTGCTATTAAGCACACTGTTTATATTAAACATGCTTCACTGATTCAAGTATTTGGCGAGCGCAGTTTTGTCCTACTAATTTTGGCAGTCCTTGAACTCACCGTAGTTTGTTTACATGTACAACTTTCTCCGACTTTCTAAGACGTGTTTTATGCCACTTCTTTTTATGTCTTATTTTGTCCACCAAACTTTTAACGTTGTGCGTGAATGCACAAAGGTGAGTTTTGTTGATGTAATTGACTTATGTGGAGTGCTAATCAGACATATTTGGTCACTGCATGACTGCAAGCTAATCAATGCTAACATGCTAGTTAGGCTAGCTGTATGTACATATTGCATCATTATGCCTCATTTGTAGCTATATATGAGCTCTTTTAGTTTTCTTTAAGTCCTCATAATTCAATTTATATCTCACGACACACTATCTTTTAATTTTTTGCTGCTCCAGACGGATTTGTTTTGGTATTTTTGGTCCAATATGGCTCTTTCAACATTTTGGGTTGCCGACCCCTAATGTATCAGAATATAAAAATCAAGTATTTAACCAAACAGATGGTTTGAAATATTTGAGTTTTGTCAGGTAATATGTCACTAAACTGCATTTTCAAAGTCTATTTTAGAATCTTTTGATGGAATCTAGGTGTGTTAATATAGCACAGGGGTCGGCAACCCACGGTTCTGGAGCCACTAGGGCGGCTCTTTAGCGCCACCCTAGTGGCTCTCTGGAGCTTTTTCAAAAATATATGAAAAATGGAAAAAGATGAGGGGAAAAAAACACATTTTTTGTTTCAATTTGGTTTCTTTAGGAGGACAAACATGACACAAACCTCCCTAATTGCTATAAATCACACTGTTTATATTAAACATGCTTCACTGATTCAAGTATTTGGCGAGCGCAGTTTTGTCCTACTAATTTTGGCAGTCCTTGAACTCACCGTAGTTTGTTTACATGTACAACTTTCTCCGACTTTCTAAGACGTGTTTTATGCCACTTCTTTTTCTGTCTTATTTTGTCCACCAAACTTTTAACGTTGTGCGTGAATGCACAAAGGTGAGTTTTGTTGATGTAATTGGCTTATGTGGAGTGCTAATTAGACATATTTGGTCACTGCATGACTGCAAGCTAATCAATGCTAACATGCTAGTTAGGCTAGCTGTACGTACATGTTGCATCATTATGCATCATTTGTAGCTATATATGAGCTCTTTTAGTTTTCTTTAAGTCCTCATAATTCAATTTATATCTCATGACACACTATCTTTTAATTTTTTGTGGCTCCAGACGGATTTGTTTTTGTATTTTTGGTCCAATATGGCTCTTTCCACATTTTGGGTTGCCGACCCCTGATGTAGCAGAATATAAAAATCAAGTATTTAACCAAACAGATGGTTTGAAATATTTGAGTTTTGTCAGGTAATATGTCACTAAACTGCATTTTCAAAGTCTTTTAGAATCTTTTGATGGAATCTAGGTGTGTTAATATAGCACAGGGGTCGGCGACCCACGGTTCTGGAGCCACTAGAGCGGCTCTTTAGTGCCGCCCTAGTGGCTCTCTGGAGCTTTTTCAAAAATATATGAAAAATGGAAAAAGATGAGGGGAAAAAAACACATTTTTTGTTTCAATTTGGTTTTTTTAGGAGGACAAACATGACACAAACCTCCCTAATTGCTATTAAGCACACTGTTTATATTAAACATGCTTCACTGATTCAAGTATTTGGCGAGCGCAGTTTTGTCCCACTAATTTTGGCGGTCCTTGAACTCACCGTAGTTTGTTTACATGTACAACTTTCTCCGACTTTCTAAGACGTGTTTTATGCCACTTCTTTTTATGTCTCATTTTGTCCACCACACTTTTAACGTTGTGCAAGAATGCACAAAGGTGAGTTTTGTTGATGTTATTGACTTATGTGGAGTGCTAATTAGACATATTTGGTCACTGCATGACTGCAAGCTAATCAATGCTAACATGCTAGTTAGGCTAGCTGTACGTACATATTGCATCATTATGCATCATTTGTAGCTATATATGAGCTCTTTTAGTTTTCTTTAAGTCCTCATAATTCAATTTATATCTCACGACACATTATCTTTTCATTTTTTGCTGCTCCAGACGGATTTGTTTTGGTATTTTTGGTCCAATATGGCTCTTTCAACATTTTGGGTTGCCGACCCCTAATGTATCAGAATATAAAAATCAAGTATTTAACCAAACAGATGGTTTGAAATATTTGAGTTTTGTCAGGTAATATGTCACTAAACTGCATTTTCAAAGTCTATTTTAGAATCTTTTGATGGAATCTAGGTGTGTTAATATAGCACAGGGGTCGGCAACCCACGGTTCTGGAGCCACTAGAGCGGCTCTTTAGCGCCACCCTAGTGGCTCTCTGGAGCTTTTTCAAAAATATATGAAAAATGGAAAAAGATGAGGGGAAAAAAACACATTTTTTGTTTCAATTTGGTTTCTTTAGGAGGACAAACATGACACAAACCTCCCTAATTGCTATAAATCACACTGTTTATATTAAACATGCTTCACTGATTCAAGTATTTGCGAGCGCCGTTTTGTCCTACTAATTTTGGCAGTCCTTGAACTCACCGTAGTTGGTTTACATGTACAACTTTCTCCGACTTTCTAAGACGTGTTTTATGCCACTTCTTTTTATGTCTTATTTTGTCCACCAAACTTTTACCGTTGTGCGTGAATGCACAAAGGTGAGTTTTGTTGATGTTATTGACTTATGTGGAGTGCTAATTAGACATATTTGGTCACTGCATGACTGCAAGCTAATCAATGCTAACATGCTAGTTAGGCTAGCTGTATGTACATATTGCATCATTATGCATCATTTGTAGCTATATATGAGCTCTTTTAGTTTCCTTTAAGTCCTCATAATTCAATTTATATCTCACGACACATTATCTTAAAATTTTTTGCTGCTCCAGACGGATTTGTTTTGGTATTTTTGGTCCAATATGGCTCTTTCCACATTTTGGGTTGCCGACCCCTAATGTAGCAGAATATAAAAATCAAGTATTTAACCAAACAGATGGTTTGAAATATTTGAGTTTTGTCAGGTAATATGTCACTAAACTGCATTTTCAAAGTCTATTTTAGAATCTTTTGATGGAATCTGGGCCTGTTATTATTGCAGAATATAAAAATCAAGTATTTCACCCAGGTTTGACATAATTGTCACAGAATGCCAGTAAACGCTCACGAGTGTGAACGCAGCCTAACATGCTTGTGCGTCATGGTCAAACAACAGCAAACATCACGACAACAACAACAACAACAACAGTTAGTGAAGCCAAGGAAGGCGGAAGTCGCGTTGGCACCTTGGCTTTAAATAACAGTCTCATCCAGCCATGGGTGGCGTTCTAGCGAGTCACTAGAGCTAAGGAACATGGGAAAGTGCAAAGAAAACAAAAGTTATTACCTGGCTGCAAGTACCATGAACTCACAACCCGTCCACGCGCTCTAACAGTCACATGTCCAAAAGAACAAACAGAGCCCTCTTTAAATGTTAGGGAATGATTTGCTGATCAAAGCAACAACCTTCACATATTACAAAAAAAACAACATTATTTGGTATAAAACACAAGGTATTTAAAGCTTTGTTGGTTCAAAGACAAAGAGTTTGATGGAGCATGGGAACATACATGCACACAAACACATGCAGGTCGCAGGGATCCTGTCAGACAACAATGGCCTCTTTGTCCGTTTAGTTCCCAGTCCTCCAAGTCCCATACATAAGTTCAGGTGCTCCCAGGAACAAAAGGCGCTCCCTCGGTTTCTTGGGCCCAAGGATGAACCATCTAAACCGTGTACCAACCGTCTGTGTACCATCAGTGCCAAAACACACACTCTGGAGGTTTTGTTTCTTGCTCCACATTGAACAGGACGAAGCAGCGTTCCATAGCTCAGATAAAACTGTTTAAAAACCAGCAGGATAACAGTCGGAGCCCTGCGTGGTCACGGATCACAGAATGATTGGGTCTTACTCCTTGGATTGTGCAAGTGTAAACACGTGACTGCTTCACTTTCAGCATGTTGGACATCAATAAAAGGTAGTAGGTATGGGAATAAGTTTACTTATGTAGCCCTGAATCACCAGTGTCTCAAAGGGCTGCACAAGACACAGCCACATCCTGGGCTCAGATCCCACATCAGGGCAAGGAAAAACTCATCCCAATGGGATAACAATGAGAAGAGGGGACCGCAGATGTGGGGACCCCCCACCTCTTTAGTGGTCCGTGCAATGGATGCAGAGTGGATACAGTTAATAATGTGAGAGTCCAGTCCATAGTGGATCTAACACAATAGTGAGAGTCCAGTCCATAGTGGATCTAACATAATAGTGAGAGTCCAGTCCATAGTGGATCTAACATAATAGTGAGAGTCCAGTCCATAGTGGATCTAACATAATAGTGTGAGAGTCCAGTCCATAGTGGATCTAACATAATAGTGAGAGTCCAGTCCATAGTGGATCTAACATAATAGTGAGAGTCCAGTCCATAGTGGATCTAACATAATAGTGATAGTCCAGTCCATAGTGGATCTAACATAATAGTGAGAGTCCAGTCCATAGTAGATCTAACATAATAGTGAGAGTCCAGTCCATAGTGGATCTAACATAATAGTGAGAGTCCAGTCCATAGTGGATCTAACATAATAGTGAGAGTCCAGTCCATAGTGGATCTAACATAATAGTGAGAGTCCAGTCCATAGTGGATCTAACATAATAGTGAGAGTCCAGTCCATAGTGGATCTAACATAATAGTGAGAGTCCAGTCCATAGTGGATCTAACATAATAGTGAGAGTCCAGTCCATAGTGGATCTAACATAATAGTGAGAGTCCAGTCCATAGTGGATCTTACATAATAGTGTGAGAGTCCAGTCCATAGTGGATCCAACATAACAGTGAGAGTCCAGTCCATAGTAGATCTAACATAATAGTGAGAATCCAGTCCATAGTGGATCTAACATAATAGTGAGAGTCCAGTCCATAGGGGATCTAACATAATAGTGAGAGTCCAGTCCATAGTAAATCTAACTTAATAGTGTGAGAGTCCAGTCCATAGTGGATCTAACATAATAGTGATAGTCCAGTCCATAGTGCATCTAACACAATAGTGAGAGTCCAGTCCATAGTGGATCTAACATAATAGTGAGAGTCCAGTCCATAGTGGATCTAACATAATAAATGATAAATAAATGATAAATGGGTTGTACTTGTATAGCGCTTTTCTACCTTCAAGGTACTCAAAGCGCTTTGACACTACTTCCACATTCACACACTGATGGAGGGAGCTGCCATGCAAGGCGCTGACCAGTACCCATCAGGAGCAAGGGTGAAGTGTCTTGCTCAGGACACAACGGACGTGATGAGGTTGGTACTAGGTGGGGATTGAACCAGGGACCCTCGGGTTGCGCACGGCCACTCTCCCACTGCGCCACGCTGTCCCTAACGTGGATCTAACATAATAGTGAGAGTCCATGAGTTCATCATTGGCTTGTTCCATCGGTCTTACACAAGAACTCCCTCAAACGTCTGTTTGCATTGTTTTTTCTGGTGAATAAATGACAGTTCCGTTAGCCCCGCCCCCCCCATGATTGAATGACACTTCATGGAGCAATTTATCCGTGGTTCTGGAGTCCTCTCAGTGCCAGAGAGGACGTCTGCGCAACCTCCAAATGTAACAGAAGCAGCGGATTGCCGGACGACGCCTCCCTTCCCGTCTCAGATCATTTAGGAGAGACACAAGATCGGACCCCCGGATGCGGGCGTTACACGTGACAGGTGGTGCCGCCCCCTCTGTCGCACCCCTGCTCCACCGATCCGACAAAGGCCTTCTTGGGTTTCCTGACCCCGAAGCAGCCGCCGCTGCCGCACTGCAAGCAGTAGGAGCAGAGGCGCTTCAGGCCTTTCCTGAAGGCGGAGTTGGAGAGGCTGTAGGTGAGACAGTTGCAGAAGCTGTTGCTGATGGCCAGCCAGGTGGTGAGGAAGGAGGCCGCCGGGTGGTGGTAGATCCCGCCGCTCTCCAGCAGAAAGTAGAGGATGTACGGCAGCCAGAGGATGTAGAAAACGCTGGTAATCCGGAACAGCACCATGGCGTATCGTTTATCCGGGTACGTCGGGGACGGCTGCTGGTATTGGGGTTTGGACAAGCTGGGCAAGTGCCTTTGGTCCTTCACCCGGTCATCGTTGACCAGAGATCCAGAGGTCATGATGGGGTCTTGGTGCTGCTGAGGTCGGTAGCGGGCGTGGCGTTCGCTGATCTCCCGTGTGTGCTGTCGGCAGATCTTGAAGATGTTGCCGTAGGTGAAGCAGACGGTGAGGGTGGCGGGAGCGTACACAAGAGCCACGATGAAGGCGGTGAAAGCCGGGCGGGTCCTCCACTCCAGGGCGCACCACTCCACCACGTCGCCGTGGTAACCCGGCTTTCCCCAGCCCAGGAACGAGGGCAGAAACACCAGCGCCGAGTACAGCCATATCAGGACGATGCAGCAGCGCACCCGGCATGGCGTGACCAGGGAGGCGTAGGTCAGGGGGCGTGTGATGGCGATGTAGCGGTCCACGCTCACGCACGCCAAAGACACCATCGAGACCGACTTCAAGACGGACACCAGGTAGCCGAAAACCTGGCAGGTGAGCTTGGGGTCCAGTCCTTGGAGGTGATGGAGCAGGGACAGGGAAGGGAAGAGGCAGCTGACGCCCACCAGCAAGTCGGCATACGCCATGGTCTGGATGAAGGCGCTGGTGGTGTGCTGGCTCAGCAAAGGCGCACAGTGGAAGACAAAAATCACCACCAGGTTGCCCGAAATGATCAGAACGGTGAGGAGGACTATAATGGAGACCTCCAGAAGGCAAGTGGTGAAGACTCTGGAATAGCTGATGTCAAGCAGGCAAAATGGAGCGGAGAAGTTTGACAGGTCAGCAGAGTTCTGGTCTAGTGGATCCAGGGAAGAATTCATCTTCTTGGCCAAGTCTCTCGGGTCTCCCAAAAGGATACGTTGAGACCAACGTAGCTCCCCTGCGAGGCAACCAGCTGGAGGCTCTCAATCCAAACCATGACTTAATTCCATCCTGACACCTGGTCTCACGGAGAGGACAGAGGAAGGTGAAGTCGTCCTGAGCAAATTAACACATTGTCTGCGACTTTCCGTCTGCCCAGAAGCCTCCTTTCACGAAATTCCTGCTTGAGGAGCCTTGACACCCAAAGACCGCTTCAAGGGCTCCTGCTTACATTTGTGTGGGCCCCAGAGTGGCCAACGCAGAGTCCAGTGCAAACACACCGCTGGCTGCAAAAAGCAGGCATCAAGGGTGATGTGGTCTCTGTCCTCTTCACCTGCTTATCGTGGCACTTTTTCAGGTCTTTCCCGAGACTTTGCCGTCTGGTTCCTGGCAAGCTTCTATTTCTCCCCGGAGCAGCAGCAGCGAGGTCTGGAGTGGAAACGCTGGGAGAACCTCCTGGCTTCCTCCTCCTCCTCTTCTTAGTGATTTATCCTCCTTTAGTGACAGTCTCTTTCTCGCTCCCTCTCTGAAGAAACGGCCAAAGACACGGAAGCCCCTCCCCCTGCCGTGGCCCCAGCCAATGGCGGCGGGCAGAGACATGCGGCTGTCTGCAACCCACGCCCCTCCCAATCTGCCTTCAGCTCTCATGCGCACTCCTTACAATATCAGCGACGCCGTTAAACACTGTCATAAAGGAGCGTTACTCCGCATTATTTCTGCCCGGGACCCTGGCCGCCTTGGAGCAGGAAACGAGGTCGCTGACGAGCACAACAACATTCCTGATATCAATCTGCCTGGCAAAGTGCTCCGGGCGCAGACCTTTTGCCATTAGAGCGGCCCGACTTATTATTTGTGCTGCAAGTAGTTACCGTCACTCACCCAGGAAGCGTCTGTCGTCATCTCATTCCCAAGGTTTGGCCAGGGGCGTCCAAATTACGGCTCGGGGGCCAAACGCGGCCCACCGGCGTGTTCAGTTTGAAATGTCACCAGTTTAATAAGGAATCTGGCACGCCTCCACCTTAATTATAAAACATCTGACGGAACAATTGAAACTCGGACCATGTATTGCACTCCGGAGTGTACACAGCACAGCATTTCTATATATGACCCAATCCAAACAAGCTTTCCCACTCATGGTGCAAATAAACCAACACAAAAAGTCAACACACATGGTAACACACACAGTGGGGCAAAAAAGTATTTAGTCAGCCAGCGATTGTGCAAGTTCTCCCACTTCAAATGATGACAGAGGTCTGTCATTTTCATCATAGGTACACTTCAACTGTGAGAGACAGAATGGGGGGAAAAAATCACATTGTAGGAATTTTAAAGAATTTATTTGTAAATGATGGTGGAAAATAAGTATTTGGTCAAGCATTCAAAGCTCTCACTGATGGAAGGAGGTTTTGGCTGAAAATCTCAGGATACATGGCCCCATTCATTCTTTCCTTAACACGGATCAATCGTCCTGTCCCCTTAGCAGAAAAAACGCCCCAAAGCATGATGTTTCCACCCCCATGCTTCACAGTAGGTGTGGTGTTCTTGGGATGCAACTCAGTATTCTTCTTCCTCCAAACACGACAAGTTGAGTTTATACCAAAAAGTTTCATCTGACCACATGACATTCTCCCAATCCTCTGCTGTATCATCCATGTATCCATTTTGCTATAAACTCAACTGGTGGTGTTTGGAGGAAGAAGAATACTGAGTTGCATCCCAAGAACACCATACCTACTGTGAAGCATGGGGGTGGAAACATCATGCTTTGGGGCTGTTTTTCTGCTAAGGGGACAGGACGATTGATCCGTGTTAAGGAAAGAATGAATGGGGCCATGTATCCTGAGATTTTCAGCCAAAACCTCCTTCCATCAGTGAGAGCTTTGAATGGTTGACTCAATACTTATTTTCCACCATCATTTACAAATAAATTCTTTAAAATTCCTACAATGTGAATTCCTGGATGTTTTCCCCCCATTCTGTCTCTCACAGTTGAAGTGTACCTATGATGAACATTACAGAACTCTGTCTGACTAAATACTTTTTTGCCGCACTGTAACACAACCTGCTCACTCATCTTTGTAGATATTATAAAACATGTCCAAGCACCACACATAATTCAAAATTACACCCATTTAAATCCCCAGCAATGCATGATGGGAAAAATGCAAAACCCCAATATAGGTCACTTGATACCAAGGTAACAATGTACATCACAATATAGTGTTTCTTAAACTATAAATACACATGAACGGATGCCAGTTTTGCTTATCTTTTCTCCCCTTTATTTATGAAAGAAATTTTAATTGATAAAAAAGACAAGCATTTTTAGTAAGGTGTAGACATCTGAAAATTGTATCAAAATACAAGTGTTTTATAACGGCCCATATTGATACTTTCATCCATCCATCCATCCATTTTCTACAGTTTGTCACTTTTGGGGTCGCTGGAGACTATCAATCAGGCAGAAGGCAGTGTACACCCTGGACAAGTCGCCACCTCATCACAGGGCCAACACAGATGGACAGACAACATTCACACACTAGGGACCATTTAGTGTTGCCAATCAACCTATCCCCAGGTGCATGTCTTTGGAGGTGGGAGGGGCCTATCCCCAGGTGCATGTCTTTGGAGGTGGGAGGGGCCTATCCCCAGGTGCATGTCTTTGGAGGTGGGAGGGGCCTATCCCCAGGTGCATGTCTTTGGAGGTGGGAGGGGCCTATCCCCAGGTGCATGTCTTTGGAGGTGGGAGGGGCCTATCCAGCAAGTGCATGTCCTTGGAGGTGGGAGGGGCCTATCCCCAGGTGCATGTCTTTGGAGGTGGGAGGAAGCCGGCGTAGAAGCCATGTAGTCACGGGGAGAACATGCACAGAAAGATCCCGAGCCTGGGATTGAACCCAGGACTACACAGGACCTTCGTATTGTGAGGCACATGCACTAACCCCTGTACCACCGCGCTGCCCCGTATTGATACTTATTGATATTTTTATAACCGAGGGCAGTGGTTCTCTAGCATTTTTTTTACCAAATACCACATCAGAAAACACTTGGCTCTCCAAGTACCACCATAATGGGCAACATTAAAATACAGTAGCTTAGTAGGCATAAGTATTCATTAAAACAAAGCAGAGGTGTTATTTAACAAGTATATTTAATATTTTGCCCACTGTAACATTACAAAAGTTTGAACTATAAGACTGTGTTGAAATATTTAATGAGGTCATTATCTTTTTTTTTTTTTGCATACCACTTGTTGGAGCCCGCTTAGCAACACAGATTGAAAATGACTGACTTATGGAAAATAAGGAGCAGGAGAAAAATACATTTGATTTGAAATGTAACTTTCCTCTGATTATAATGCCTCGGACATCAAAGCAGAGAGGAAATGTCAACACAAGCGTGGAAAACAAACAATGTCAACAACATGTTAAAATAACATTGAACATTTAAGAATAAGCCCTTAAAATGTAGGAATATGTAGGAAATGTTTCATAAAGTGTCAGAAAATAGTGCAAAGTGTGAAAATGTAAACATAGAGGTCCTGAGAAGAGCTATTTTCTGCATGTTTAGTGGCAGGAAGTCACAGCTGTGCTCTAAAGGGTAAGCGTGGCTAAGGTGGTGTGGTGTTAGCGGCCTTTGTGAGGACGAGCGCCTCGCATCATTTACAACCTTAATATATCTAATATGCATGACTGTATGTATCTCTATGTGTTTGTACATGTACTGTAGCTATACATATATATATATATATATATATATATATATATATAAAAAATGCTTACTGCTCCCCTTCCAAGAAATATTCCCTCCCTGGTCGTTTGAACCGGCTGAACCTGCACCTGAGTGAATTTGTTTGGGGCTTTTGCTTCTCAACTCCTCGGGAAAAAAACAAACAAATGAGGAGCTGCCTGCCAGGTTATTGGATCAGGTGCTAATTAATAGCGTCGGTGAGGCGCTGAAATGTAATTATTTGTCATTTCTGTTGTATAAACAAGTGGGGAAAATCAATCACAGTAGTTAGCTTTTGTTAGTCCATGTAAAATGAGTAGCACAGCCTGCTTTATTTGTAATCTAGTAACATTCATAATAGCTTGTAATATATACATGATATAAGTATATATGTCATGTAGTAACATTCATAATAACATGTAATATATACATGATGTAAGTATATATGTAGTATCTAGTAACATTCATAATAACATGTCATATATATAGATCATGTAAGTATATATGTAGTATCTAGTAACATTCATAATAACATGTACTATATACATGATATAAATATATGTGTCATGTAGTAACATTCATAAAACATGTAATATATACATGATGTAAGTATATATGTAGTATCTAGTAACATTCATAATAACATGTAATATATACATGATGTAAGTATATATGTAGTATCTAGTAACATTCATAATAACATGTAATATATACGTGATATAAGTATATGTGTCATGTAGTAACATTCATAAAACATGAAATATATACATGATGTAAGTATATATGTAGTATCTAGTAACATTCATAATAACATGTAATATATACATGATGTGAGTATATATGTAGTATCTAGTAACATTCATAATAACATGTAATATATACGTGATATAAGTATATGTGTCATGTAGTAACATTCATAATAACATGTAATATATACACGACGTAAGTATATATGTAGTATCTAGTAACATTCATAATAACATGTAATATATACATGATGTAAGTATATATGTAGTATCTAGTAACATTCATAATAACATGTAATATATACGTGATATAAGTATATGTGTCATGTAGTAACATTCATAAAACATGAAATATATACATGATGTAAGTATATATGTAGTATCTAGTAACATTCATAATAACATGTAATATATACATGATGTGAGTATATATGTAGTATCTAGTAACATTCATAATAACATGTAATATATACGTGATATAAGTATATGTGTCATGTAGTAACATTCATAATAACATGTAATATATACACGATGTAAGTATATATGTAGTATCTAGTAACATTCATAATAACATGTAATATATACATGATGTAAGTATATATGTAGTATCTAGTAACATTCATAATAACATGTAATATAAACATGATGTAAGTATTGCTTATAATAACAACATCGCCAATACTTGATTAATATTCAGGTCACAGACTGAATAACTCCACAGTGATGTTTTTGTGAACTTACTGAGGAATTTGTGAAACTGTAACGATACAAGACTATGAGTATGATTCAGCTATTCAATGTCAAAATATAAACAGTAGAAAAATAATGAACAAACTGGACACTTGTGTTAGCTTAATAGCTGATGCTAAGGATGCTAGCTTCATTACATTACGATAGCAGGTACAAATATGCATGAAAATACTCCTATAGAAATCACACACGGGACGCTTTAGTAAGCAAGAATAGTTTTAGCTTTATTGTAAAACTTACAAACGTTGCTTGGCGTGACGAATGAAGAATCCATGCAGTAGAAACGCTACGGACGGCTGGAAGACTTCTGGTTAAAAGCACTAAATGGAAGAACGCTACAGTGGATTTCCATTCCTTTCTACTGCAATAGCAGAGGAAGAATACTGTCAATTGTGGACTACATGCTGCTACTTGTTTTGATGCTCTGAACCCTGCAGCTTATAAAGACAACTAGGACTGCAAATAGTAAAAAAAAAAAAAAAACACTGAAAAGGTGTGTTATTGTTTGTACCATGGTGCTATCTTTTGGACGAGTTTGCTCACTACCGGTGCTTCTCTCTAGAGCTTGCGACCAGAAGTACAACTTCTGTTCCCGTCTTCTCACCGTCCATAGCGTTTCTACTCCTGATGAATTCATTCATCACGCCAAGCAACGTTTGTAAGATTTACAATATAACTAAAACTATTAATACTTCCTAAAAGGTCCCATGTGTGATGTCTGTAGGAGTGTTTTCATGCAGGTTTGTACGTGCTATCGTATTGTCATGAAATGGAAGGATCCTGCAGCACCTGCGGTGAACAAATTCCTCCGAAAAACGGCGCCATAACCCTAACCATAAAACAGCTTTTTAAGTTGCTTGGAGGTTGATTGGCAACACTAAATTAACCCTGGTGTGTGAATGTTGTCTGTCTATCTGTGTTGGCCCTGCGATGAGGGGGCGACTTGTCCAGGGTGTACACCGCCTTCCGCCCGATTGTAGCTGAGATAGGCCGCCAGCGCCCCCCCGCCACCCCAAAAGGGGTAGAAAATTGATGGATGGATGTTTTGTTTTTGTACCGACTAAACAAAAATCCATAAATTAGCCGCAGGGCTCAAAGTGTAGGAAACAAATAGCGGCTTATCGTCAGGGATATCGGGTAGTTGAGTCCAAAACAGCGTCAACAACGAGGACAAAGATCTTAATGACTTCAAAATAAAAGAGACATAGCCCTGGACGGCATGTGCGCCGAGATCATGAGTCTGTGCCACAAAAGAGCTCTCAGTTCAAATCAACTTGTGTTCCTTAGAACCTCCACCAGCCCAAAGAAAAAGGGCAAGTGTCCCCCTGTGGGCAACACATGGCAACAACACACAGACACTGACGCTCATGGACCAACAGCCGCCTCTTTGTCTTCACAACACTACCTACACCAGCCTCAGGACCCAGGCCTCGCCATTAAAACCACATCAATATATATATATATATATATATATATATATATATATTTATATCGCCCACATCAATACAAACTGCCTCATAATGGAACGCTGTGAGAAGAGAAAGTCAACATTAAGAACATTGTGGATGAAAGAGGAAAAGTCACCTGGTCATTTTGTTCAAAAGGGACTGTAGTCAGACCAACGTGGTCTGGAATGTGATGCAAGGCAAGAGCGTTAATACCTCACCACCTTAGCCGCACTCACCCTTTAGAGCAGGGGTGCCCACACTTTTTCTGCAGGCGAGCTACTTTTCAAGTGACCAACTCGAGGGGATCTACCTCATTTATATATATCATTTATATTTATTTATTTATGAAAGAGACATTTTTGTAAACAAGTTAAATGTGTTTAATGATAATACAAGCATGTGTAACACATATAGATGTCTTTCTTTCACGAAGACAAGAATATAAGTTGGTGTATTACCTGATTCTGATGACTTGCATTGATTGGAATCAGACAGTAATGATGATAACGCCCACATTTTCAAATGGAGGAGAAAAAAAGTCCTTCTTCCTGTACAATACCACATGAAAGTGGTTGGTTTTTGGCATCTAATTCATCCAGCTTCCATACACTTTACAAGAAAAACATTGGCGGCAAATTCCATAGCTTGCTTGATTGACATTCACGGCACCCGAGGGTCTTGTGAGATGACGCTGGCTGCTGCCAGTTCATTATTATGAAAAAATGACAGAGAGGAAGGCCAGAAACACTTTTTATTTCAACAGACTTTCGCGCCGTCCCTTCCGTCAAAACTCTAAAGGCCGACTGCACATTTCCTATCTTCACAATAAAAGCCCTGCTTCATGCTGCCTGCGCTAACTAAATACAGAGTCTCGGAAAGCTGGCGTGCACAAGTGATGTGCATGCCAGCTTTCTGAGGGATCGCTTGTGCACGCCAGCTTTCCGAGACTCTGTATTTAGTTAGCGCAGGCAGCATGAAGCAGGGCTTTTATTGTGAAGATAGGAAATGTGCAGTCGGCCTTTAGAGTTTTGACGGAAGGTACGGCGCGAGAGTCTGTTGAAATAAAAAGTGTTTCTCGCCTTCCTCTCGGTCATATTTTCATAATAATGATCTTGCAGCAGCCAGCGTCATCTCACAAGAGCCTCCGGTACCGTGAATGTCATTTAAGTGACGTCTTGGTGAAGATTGATGATCACTCATTTTTAGCTCTATTTTTTTTAAAAGCCTGGCTGGAGATCGACTGACACACCCTCCGCGGTCGACTGGTAGCTCGCGATCGACGTGATGGGCACCCCTGCTTTAGAGCACAGCTGTCACTTCCTGCCACTAAACCTGCCAAACTGTTTTCTCTAAGAGTTAGCATATAACATGCTAACTCTTAGCATGCTAACTTATTTTACACTTCTTCCGTAATTCCACTGCCATTGACTGTCAGGACCCTGGGACTAAACTTGAGGGGAACCCTGGAGGTTATATATTGTATTACTTTTGAAAATAAAACATATCAAAATGGCCCCTGCATGTTTTCATTTTTCCAGTGTGTGGCACTCAGTGGAAAAAGTTTGGACACCCCTGTATCAGGAGATAAAGTGTGATAAAAAAATGCCTGCTGGATTCCTGGGGGTGCAGATCACTGACAATATAACCTGCTCCCTACACATCGGAGCGCTTGTAAAAAGAGCTCAGCAGCGCATGCATTTTTTGCGTGGGATGAAAAGAGCACAGCTCCCTCCCCCCATTCTCAGCACCTTCTACAGAGGCACTCTAGAGACCACCTGCTGACCAACAGCATCTCTGTCTGGACTGCAGCCTGCAATGCCTCAGACTGGAAGTCTCTCCAGAGAGTGGTGAGGACGGCGGAGTCCTCTTCCTCCTATCCAGATCTCAAAAAGCCGCTGCCTGACCAGGGCTCAGAAAATCTGCAGACTCCTCCCACCCCCACCAAAGAAGTCTCTAGTCTCGCTTTTTGTTGCTGTAAGTGTAAAACTGTAATAATAATAATAATAATATTAAATACTGAGTGTTTGTGACTGACATGGAAAACAAACAGTCTTGTCGGTCAGTGCCTCCTCTTTCATGAGAGATCCTTTGTTGGTCGTCAGTCAGCATCCAGAGACACTCGGCCACTTCCTGTCCCACGCAGGGAAGGCAAAGGTGACATTTCTGACAATCAACATGCAGATGGACAGTGTTCACACACCGCCAGGACACCAGGTCCACGCAGCAAAGGGCTTGGCTGCCAGGACGCAATGTTCTTCTTGTGTATGTATGTAAACACACACACACACACACACACACACACACACACACACACACACACACACACACACACACACACAGCGCTAATTGGAAGCTGGCAGGAGTTTGGTATGCACAGAACATTAGTTATTAAAATATTTCATTGGTTAATTAGTCCATGAAAAGATGACAAGTTAATTATTAATAGTAGGAAGGACATTATTCTCTCATTAACAGACTTAAAAAAAAAACACAGACTTACATTATGCAATAGGAGTGTTAAAAAAATGGTTTTCAAGCTAATTGTGATTATTACTTTTAACAATTCTTAATCCATCCATCCATCTTCTTCCACTTATTCGGGGTGGGGTCACGGGGGAAGCAGCCTAAGGAGAGAAGCCCAGACTTCCCTCTCCCCAGCCACTTTGTCAGCTCCTCCCGAGGTATTCCCAGGCCAGCTAGGAGACATAGACACTCCAATGTGCCCTGGGTCTTCCCCGTGGCCTTCTACAGGTCCAGGGAGGTGTTTGGAAGGCAGAAGCCCGAACCTAATCCTGCAGCCACCAACCAGGTCCCCCTCAACGCCCTGACTGTGCCTGGAAATTCTGTCCATAAAAGTTCTGAACAGGATGGGTGACAAAGGGCGACCCTGGTGGAGTCCAACCCTCACTGGAAACAGGTCTGACTTACTGTGGACTAAGTTCTGACACTGATCAGGACCGCCACAATCAGACTCTCCGAGCACTCCCCGCAGAACACGGTTTTCTCCAAGTCCACAAAGCAAACTCCCATGCACCCTCAAGAACCCTGCCCACAGTCTAGAGCTGCTCCACAGTTCCACCACCAGGACCAAAGCCACACTGTTCCTCCTGAATCGGAATCAAACACGCAGGGGTCATTTTGATATTTTTCATTTCCAGAATGGATGCAATATATATTTGCAACCTCCCCCAAGAGGACTGGGAAGAGTCTCAGTCAAAAAACTGTTCAAAAATTAAACGCTTCAATCTCTACATCAGAATCAAATATATCTCATTTTTATGTTTAATTGTCAAAACCCTGTTTTTATGGCAAAAACACAAACTGAAAAAGTTGAATGTGTAAAATTAGATATGAAGTCATTGATGAGACTAAACGGACTTCTCAGGGCCCCACTCATAAAAGTGTTGGAAATAAGTCTTAATTTAGTTCAATCTCTCCATCAACCTCGGATCTATCCGTCCATTTCTACGTTTAGTTTTTTTTTGTGTGTTTTTCCCCGTTTGTTTGTTTATGCTGTTTTTGTCAAAGAAAGAAACTATGTGAGTTGTGTGGTCCTCCGTGTTTTTAAATGTAGATTTTTACTTATTGTTTTAATTGTTTATAATCATATTTATTTTTATATTTAATTTTATTCAGTGGTGGAGCTAAGGCTAATATTTAAATATTGTTTTTAACATTGTTGAGCAGCACTTTCGAAACATTTTTGTTGTTTAAATGTACTATAAAAATAAAGTGGATTGGATTGAAAGATAACTTAGTTTTTCCATATGTCCAACAAACAAAACTTACAACATTTTGCTCCCAAAATATTTAAAAGTGTAATATTTGATGTGAAATACTTGGAGGCTTAAATAGGTGAATAATTCATAACAACATTGATTCTGATTCTTCTTTTTTTAATGAGAGTTTTAAAGAAAAAAAAACGCCTGCATGGCACCTTTGTGGTATTAGATATACCAAAGACTCTAAAAATGGGAGCCATTACCTCCCTGCTTGGCACTCAGCATCAAGGGCTGGAATTGGGGGTTCAATCACTTAAAGATGATCCCGGGCGTGGCCACTGGTGCTGCTCACTGCTCCTCTCACCTCCCAGGGGGTGATCAAGAGTGATGGGTCGAATGCAGAGAATAATTTAGCCACACCTAGTGTGTGTGTGTGTGTGTGTGTGTGTGTGTGTGTGTGACAATCCTTGCTACTTTAACTTTGGAACTTTTTTAAGTAAATAAAAAAAATATATATATGTTGTTAAAAAATTTAGTATTTGTACGCAGATAAAATGAGTTATTTACACAAAAATATACTTTGAATGTTTATTTACGTACCCTGATTTACAAATGTCTGTAACAGGGCAGTAAAACGGCCAATCAAACAAAACAGAAGTCATGGTCATGGAGCACCTAACTGCGCAAGCTAGCTCTCCAATCAGCTAAACAGACTCAATAACTCCACGCTGACGTCTTAGAGAATTTACAAAACTAAAACAATACTCAAAGAATGGCATTGTAAGTTACTCACACAAACACTGTTAGTATATTAGCTAATGCTAGCTTTGATTACATTAGGACATTAGGTACAAATACGCATGAAAACACTCCTTTAGACATCACACATGGGACGCTTTAATAAGTAAGAATTGTTTTAGTTATATTGTGAAGCTTGGAGTGATGAATGAAGAATCCATACAAGTAGGAACGCTATGGAAGGCTAGACGACGGAATTGAACTTGTACTTCTGGCTGAAAGCTCAGTCCAAACAGAACTAACTCGTCCAAAACAACAACACACCAATTCGGTGTCTTTCTTTGCTTTTTAACTCGTTGCATTATGGTCGTCAGCGAAGATAAATCTGTTTTGTAAGACGCAGGGTTCAAAGTGTAGGTAAAAAGTAGCAGCTTGTGGTCCGGAATTGACGGTGCTATCCCCAGCCAGCCTCTCAAGCGGTCTAGTGGGCTTTGAGACTAAACAAAGTGTCTGCACGTGTTCCAGATTTGGAATGTTTCAAAAATACTTTCTGCTGATGACCAACAACATTCCATTCCTGACCATTTTTCTCAGTTTGCGTGAGCATCTTCTTATTGTACGCAGAGCAGAGCAGAGCGGGAGGACGGGGGGTGTCAGGCAAGGCTAACATCTTTTGACCACCTGGCAACCAGCCTGGGATGCTACCTCCATATAGTGTGAGTTGTAGTTAGCACTCATACATCACCTCTGCCACTTCTATACAGCCAAACACACCTCCACTCAGTTTGCACTTGCTCAGTAGAACAAAGGTGATAGAATCTACACACTCCTTGACACAACTTTACAAAGCACAAAGGACGCAGTTTGCGTTCGCTCTGACGCAAATAAAGCAGTTTTTGCTCACGCTGATTCAGTTAGCGCTCACGATTAGTCTGTTTGCGCTTGCGTCGAGTCAAATTGTGTTCGCTATTTGGAAAAAAGGTGTTGGAAGAAACAGACTCCTTTTCCAAACTCGGCAAAATACAAAGGACTCAGTTTGCGCTCGGGCTGACTCACTTAGCCCTTGCGATGGGATTGTTGGCGCTCGGGCTGACTCAGTTTGCACTCGGAGATGACGAAGGAAACAGACTCCTCTACACAACTTGAAAAAACTCGAAGGACTCAGTTTGAGACTCGGTTTGTGCTGGCTAGTTGAAAGAAGATGATGATGGAAACAGACTCCTTTACAAAACTCCAAAAACTCAAATTTGCACTCGCACAGAGTCAGTTTGAACTCGCACAGAGTCAGTTAGCGCTTGCTCTGTTGAAAGAAGATGATAGAGTAAACTGACTTCACAACACTCAAGGGAGTCAGTTTGCACTCGCACAGAGTCAGTTAGCGCTTGCTCTGTTGAAGGAAGATGATGAAGGAAACAGACTCCTCTACACAACTTGAAAAAACTCGAAGGACTCAGTTTGAGACTCAGTTTGTGCTGGCTAGTTGAAAGAAGAGGATGGAAACAGACTCCTTTATCAAAAATGCAAATTTGCGCTTGCACAGACTCAGTTTGCGCTCGCACAGACTCAGTTTGGGCTACCTCTGTTGAAAGAAGATGATAGAGTAAACTGACTCCTTTACAACTCTCAAGGGAGTCAGTTTGCAATCTCACAGAGTCAGTTTGCGCTTGCTCTGTTGAAGGAAGATGGAGTAACCAGACTCCTTTACAACACTCAAATGAGTCAGTTTGCAATCTCACAAACTCAAGTTTGCACTCGCACAGAGTCAGTTTGCGCTCGCACATATTCATTTTGCGCTTGCAGAGTCAGTTTGCACTCGCACAGACTTAGTCTGCACTTGCACAGAGTCAGTTTGAGCTCGCAGACTCACTTTGCACTCGCACAGACTCAGTTTGCGCTTGCTCTGTTGAAGGAAGATGATGGAGTAAACAGACTCCTTTACAACACTTAAATGAGTGAGTTTGCAATCTCACAAAGTCAGTTTGCACTCGCACAGACTTAGTTTGCACTTGCACAGAGTCAGTTTGCGCTCACAGACTCAGTTTGCACTTGCACAGACTCGGTTTGCGCTCGCACAGTCAGTTTGCACTTGCACAGACTTAGTTTGCGCTCGCACAGACTCAGTTTGCACTCGCACAGACTTTGTCTGCGCTTGCACAGACTCAGTTTTCCCTCGCACAGACTCAGTTTGCACTCGCACAGACTTAGTTTGCACTCGCACAGACTTAGTTTGCACTCGCACAGACTTAGTCTGCACTCGCACAGACTTAGTCTGCGCTCGCACAGACTTAGTTTGCGCTCGCACAGACTCAGTTTGCACTCGCACAGACTCAGTTTGCACTCGCACAGACTCAGTTTGCACTCGCACAGACTCAGTTTGCACTCGCACAGACTTAGTCTGCACTCGCACAGACTTAGTCTGCACTCGCACAGACTTAGTTTGCGCTCGCACAGACTCAGTTTGCACTCGCACAGACTCAGTTTGCACTCGCACAGACTCAGTTTGCACTCGCACAGACTCAGTTTGCACTCGCACAGACTTAGTCTGCACTTGCACAGACTTAGTCTGCACTCGCACAGACTTAGTTTGCGCTCGCACAGACTCAGTTTGCGCTCGCACAGACTCAGTTTGCACTCGCACAGACTCAGTTTGCACTTGCACAGACTTTGTCTGCGCTTGCACAGACTTTGTCTGCGCTTGCACAGACTCAGTTTGCGCTCGCACAGACTCAGTTTGCGCTCGCACAGACTCAGTTTGCACTCGCACAGACTCAATTTGCGCTCGCACAGACTCAGTTTGCGCTCGCACAGACTCAGTTTGCACTCGCACAGACTCAGTTCGCACTCACACAGACTCCGTTTGCACTCACACAGACTTAGTTTGCACTCACACAGACTCAGTTTGCACTCGCACGGATTTAGTTTGCACTTGCACAGAGTCAGTTTGCACTTGCACAGACTTAGTTTGCGCTCGCACAGACTCAGTTTGCACTCGCACAGACTTTGTCTGCGCTTGCACAGACTCAGTTTTCCCTCGCACAGACTCAGTTTGCACTCGCACAGACTCAGTTTGCACTCGCACAGACTTAGTTTGCACTCGCACAGACTTAGTTTGCACTCGCACAGACTTAGTCTGCACTCGCACAGACTTAGTCTGCACTCGCACAGACTTAGTTTGCGCTCGCACAGACTCAGTTTGCACTCGCACAGACTCAGTTTGCACTCGCACAGACTCAGTTTGCACTCGCACAGACTCAGTTTGCACTCGCACAGACTTAGTCTGCACTTGCACAGACTTAGTCTGCACTCGCACAGACTTAGTTTGCGCTCGCACAGACTCAGTTTGCACTCGCACAGACTCAGTTTGCACTCGCACAGACTCAGTTTGCACTCGCACAGACTTTGTCTGCGCTTGCACAGACTTTGTCTGCGCTTGCACAGACTCAGTTTGCGCTCGCACAGACTCAGTTTGCGCTCGCACAGACTCAGTTTGCGCTCGCACAGACTCAGTTTGCACTCGCACAGACTCAATTTGCACTCGCACAGACTCAGTTTGCGCTCGCACAGACTCAGTTTGCACTCGCACAGACTCAGTTCGCACTCACACAGACTCCGTTTGCACTCACACAGACTTAGTTTGCACTCACACAGACTCAGTTTGCACTCGCACGGACTTAGTTTGCACTTGCACAGAGTCAGTTTGCGCTTGCACGGACTCAGTTTGCGCTTGCACAGTCAGTTTGCGCTCACACAGACTCAGTTTGCACTCGCACGGACTTAGTTTGCACTTGCACAGAGTCAGTTTGCACTTGCACGGACTCACTTTGCGCTTGCTGTGTTGAAGAAGATGATGGAGTAAACTGACTCCTTTACAACACTCAAAGGAGTCAGTTTGCAACCTCACAGAGTCAGTTAGCGCTGGCTCAGTTGAAAGAAGAAGACGAGGGAAGGTCATGAAGACAAGACTCAAAGGACTCAGTTTCTGCTTGTGCAGACTTAGTTTGCACTCGCTACGTGTTTCTCTACGTGTATGGCATTGTTGTCATGGCACTTAGGGGCGGGACTTGAATACACAGTCTCCTCTCTGATTGGTCAGATTGTGTCCCTTGTGAAGGAGAAGGAAGGCCACTATTTGTACTTGTGGGATTGAGATGTAGCCCGCACGTTGCTTACCTTGGTGATGAGCGTGCGGTACTCCTCCACCTGGTGGTCGTTGTTGTGGCAGCCGGCCAGAAGTTGCCACACCTCCCCGCGCAGCGCCTCGGGGATGCCACTGCGCACCAGGGCAGGGAGCTGCCGGGGGCGCACGGACAGGTTGAGGTGCCTGCAAAAGAGGTGTGGGTCAGGGTCAGGTTTAGTGGGGACAACTGCTGCTGGTCCACAAGGGAACTCAATACTTTTTTACTTGAAGAAAACTCTGCACAACTGCCTTAGTCTTGGAGCTTTACTCAAAAATGTTTACTTAATTACTTGAGTGTATTTTGAATGCACTTTTATTTTATTTATCCATGTCATAGTTGTTGTTTTTTTGTGGTGGGGTGCAGGGTATTTACACCAAATCAATACAAAGATGGTATATTTGAAAAAAAAAAAAATGAATGCATGGATATATGTTATTAAAAAGTCTAAATTTTGAATGGAGAATCGATTCTGAATCGAACTGTTTCCCCAAGAATGGAATGGAAAGATGCGCTGCCCAAAGATGGATTCAAAATTAATAAAGCCTTCAGCGCGAAAAAACATGTAAAAAAGTATTGCAAAAAAAAAATATATATATATATATATATATATATATATATATGCGTGTATGTGTGAGTGTATATAAATATATATTTATATACAGTGGGGCAAAAAAAGTATTTTGTCAGCCAGCGATTGTGCAAGTTCTCCCACTTCAAATGATGAGAGAGGTCTGTCATTTTCATCATAGGTACACTTCAACTGTGAGAGACAGAATGGGAAAACAAATTTTAGGAATTCACGTTCTAGGAATTTTAAAAGAATTTATTTGTAAATGATGGTGGAAAATAAGTATTTGGTCACTTCAACCAAGAAAGATCTCTGGCTCTCACCGACCTGTAATTTCTTTAAGCTCTCTCGTTACCTGTATTAATGGCACTTGTTTGAACTCGTTATCTGTATAAAAGACACCTGTCCACAGCCTCAAACAGTCAGACTCCAAACTCCACTATGGCCAAGACCAAAGAGCTGTCGAAGGACACCAGGAAAAGAATTGTAGACCTGCACCAAACTGGGAAGAGTGAATCTACAATAAGCAAGCAGCTTGGTGTGGAAAAAAATCAACTGTGGGAGCAATTATCAGAAAATGGAAGACATACAAGACCACTGATATTCTCCCTCGATCTGGGGCTCCACGCAAGATCTCATCCCGTGGGCTCAAAATGATCATAAGACAGTGAGCAAAAATCCCAGAACCACACGGAGGGACCTGGTGAATGACCTGCAAAGAGCCGGGACCAAAGTAACAAAGGTTACCATCAAGTAACACACTACGCCCACAGGGAATACAATCCTGCAGTGCCAGACGTGTCCCCCTGCTTAAGCCAGTGCATGTCCAGGCCAGGCTGAAGTTTGCCAGAGAGCACATGGGAGAATGTCATGTGGTCAGATGAAACCAAAATAGAACTTTTTGGTATAAACTCAACTGGTGGTGTTTGGAAGAAGAAGAATACTGAGTTGCATCCCAAGAACACCATACCTACTGTGAAGCATGGGGGTGGAAACATCATGCTTTGGGGCTGTTTTTCTGCTAAGGGGACAGGACGATTGATCCGTGTTAAGGAAAGAATGAATGGGGCCATGTATCCTGAGATTTTCAGCCAAAACCTCCTTCCATCAGTGAGAGCTTTGAATGCTTGACCAAATACTTATTTTCCACCATCATTTACAAATAAATTCTTTAAAATTCCTACAATGTGAATTCCTGGATTTTTATTTCACATTCTGTCTCACAGTTGAAGTGTACCTATGATGAAAATGACAGACCTCTGTCATCATTTGAAGTGGGAGAACTTGCACAATCGCTGGCTGACTAAATACTTTTTTGCCCCACTGTATATATATATATATATATATATTAGGGGTGTGGGAAAAAATCGATTCGAATACGAATCGAATCGTTTACATTGTGCGATTCAGAATCGATTCTCATTTTTAAAATTTTTTATAATCAATCCAACAAACCACTACACAGCAATACCATAACAATGCAATCCAATTCCAAAACCAAACCTGAGCCAGCAACACTCAGAACTGCAATAAACAGAACAATTGAGAGGAGACACAAACACCACACAGAACAAACCAAAAGTAGTGAAACAAAAATGAATATTATCAACAACAGTATCAATCCATCCATCCATTTTCTACCTCTTATTCCCTTTTGGGGTAGCGGGGGGCGCTGGCGCCTATCTCAGTATCAATATTAGTTATAATTTCAGCATAGCAGTGATTAAAAATCCCTCATTGACATTATCATTAGACATTTATGATAATAAAAAAGAACAATAGTGTCACAGTGGCTTACACTTGCATGGCATCTCATAAGCTGGACAACACACTGTGTCCAATGTTTTCACAAAGATAAAATAAGCCATATTTTTGGTTTGTTTAATGGTTAAAAGAAATTTACATTATTGCAATCAGTTGATAAAACATTGTCCTTTACAATTATAAAAGCTTTTAAAAAAGAATCTACTACTCTGCCAGCATGTCAGCAGACTGGGGTAGATCCTGCTGAAATCTATGTATTGAATGAATACACAATCCTTTTCAATCGGAAAAATATCCTTTTTGAATCGAGAATCGAATCGAATAAAAAAAAAATCGATATATTATCGAATCGCGACCCCAAGCAATCGATATTGAATCGAATCGTGGGACACCCAAATATATATAGATATAGGTACATATATGTACCTGTATTATATATCTATACAACCATATATATATATATATATATATATATATATATATATATATATATATATATATATATATATATATATATATATATATATATATATATATATATATATATATATATATATGTGTCAGGGTTTCCCACACATTCAATTATTTGTTACGGCCCGCCACGAAAGAATTACGGCCGCCACAAAAAACAAAACAAAAAATATATATATATATATATATATATTTTTTTTTTTTCGGCTTTTGATTCGCTCGACCGCTCATAAAAGCAATGGGACTCTGTCTGTGAATGGAGCTTGTAGTTACATATTATATAAATATGTAAATATTATATAAATATGTATATAAAAAAGTACATAAAGTGTTGTAATTATATTCCAACTCCGCGTTCTTCTTGGTCATTGCCGCAGTGTGTTTTAGAAGAAGTTTAGTAGAAGAGGTTTAGTAGAAGAGGTGTACCACTTGGTCAACAGATCTCCCCAGGTCTCCAGAATATTCTCTGCACACTCTTTGGAGACGTCACCAGAACCGCTCAGCAGTGGTTCGTCATTATCTGAGAAAAGACAAGTCATGTATTTACATCTGCACTGTGCAAGCTCCACTTTCCACCCGTCATGGTGAGCACGCGGCACACCCACCAGCTGTACTGATTCTGTTTCATATTAGTCACCCGCCCTCTGCTGGGTTCAAATGAAAGCCTTTCACCACACAGAGCATGGCTTCCATTCCGGTCAAAGGGAATGTCAATGTGATCCATCCAGCCATCCATTTACTACCGCTTGTCCCTTTTGGGGTCGCAAGGGGTGCTGGAGCCTATCTCAGCTGCATTCGGGCGGAAGGCGGTGTACAGCCTGGACAAGTCTCCAACCCATCGCGGAATGATCATTTTGAGAGTAGGCTAAAATAGATAATATAGACACTTTCATATTCATTATAACACTTATATAAGACTTTTAAAGTCATTTTGATAGTAGGCTAATATAGACATCTACATCTTCATTATAACACTTATATAAGACTTTTAAAGTCATTTTGATAGTAGGCTAATATAGACATTTACATCTTCATTATAACACTTATATAAGACCATGCTTGCCAGCCCTCCCAGATTTTCCGGGAGACTCCCGAAATTCAGTGCCTATCCCGAAAACCTCCCGGGACACATTTTCTCCCAAAAATCTCCCGAAATTCAGACAGAGCTGGAGGCCACGCCCACTCCAGCTCCATGAGAACCTGACTCAATGTTGCGACCCTCTTAAACAGGACAATACTGCCATCTACTGTACATAGAATAGAATGTCTGTTCTGAAGCCCACAGTAAAGAGACGTAACTTCATCACCTCGCATGGTTTTTGACTCCAACCCAATATATTACACCGTCGACCAGCAAAATGAAGAAATACGCTTGCAAGTTCCAGAACGATTGGAAACAAGAATTTCAGTTTACCTAGGAGAGTTGGAAGGGGAAGGGGTATGTTGCCTGTACATTTTGTAGAACAGACTTCTCCATTGAACACGGTGAACGGATCCACTCAGCCATGAACGGTCAGCGAAGCACAAAGCGTCCGCAGCGCAGCATCGTTCACGACCCAGTATTATGGCCCACCTCGCAAAATGGAGACCTGATGGTGTATCTTATGCTGAGACAAAGATGGCTATGCTGATAGCTGGAAGCAACATCCCGTTCTCATTTACAACAAATCTGTGAAGGATGTTCCCGGATTCGGAGATCGCTCGCCAATACGCAAATGGCAGAACAAAGGTTATTCAAATAGTGAAAGGTAAGTGTTGTTGTTGTTTTTTAGTAACCAGCAAGCACAGTACAGTTAGTAGAACAACTGTGTTTTTATTACTGTGTATTTGATAGGTGCCGTCTGAAATTCAACTATTTATTTCATTTATATATATATGTAATAAAATAAATATAGATATATATATATAGCTAGAATTCACTTAAAGTCAAGTATTTCATACATATATATATATATATATGAAATACTCGAGTTGGTGGATTATACGCCCCCCCTCTTAACCAGGCCCCCGAAGTACAAGAAGTCCTCTGACAGTGCGTGACATCCAAGCAGACCTCGTGCCAACAACAAGTCTATATTCAATACCTCCCCCAGGCGCTCTTACATATGTTTATGGACAGTGGAACCCTTCAACACTTACATATTTGACATTTTGGATGCTTGTGTGCCGCATGTGAGCGCTGAAAGGTCAATGAAAAGATGAGCGTTTGAGGACAATTCTCCAGCATTTTCCCCTTTGTGCCAACACTAGTATTTTTAAAAAAAAGAGGTTTTTCCAACCATGTCAACAAAATGTTGTTTCATAATTACTTTTATTCTCACCAGGGGCGTCCAAACTTTGTCAACAAGGACAAATGAAAACATGCGGGGGCCATTTTGATAGTTTTTATTTTCTAAAGCAGGGGTCACCAACACAGTGCCCGCGGGCACCAGGTCGCCCGTAAGGACCAGATGAGTCGCCCGCTGGCCTGTTCTAAAAATAGCTCAAATAGCAGCACTTACCAGTGAGCTGCCTCTATTTTTTAAATTGTATTTATTTACTAGCAAGCTGGTCTCGCTTTGCTCGACATTTTTAATTCTAAGAGAGACAAAACTCAAATAGAATTTGAAAATCCAAGAAAATATTTTAAAGACTTGGTCTTCACTTGTTTGAATAAATTCATTTATTTTTTTATTTTGCTTCTTATAACTTTCAGAAAGACAATTTTAGAGAAAAAATACAACCTTAAAAATGATTTTAGGATTTTTAAACACATATACCTTTTTACCTTTTAAATTCCTTCCTCTTCTTTCCTGACAATTTAAATCAATGTTCAAGTACATTTATGTTTTTTATTGTAAAGAATAATAAATACATTTTAATTCAATTCTTCATTTTACCTTCTGTTTTTTCAACAAATAATATTTGGGAAATATTTCTTCAAACTTATGATTAAAATAAAAAAAAATGATTCTGTCAAATCTAGCAAATCTGTAGAATCAAATGTAAATCTTATTTCAAAGTCTTTTGAATTTCTTTTAAAAATTTTGTTCTGGAAAATCTAGAAGAAATAATGATTTGGATCTGTTAGAAATATAGCTTGGTCCAATTTGTTATATATTCTAACAAAGTGCAGATTGGATTTTTACCTATTTAAAACATGTCATCAAAATTCTAAAATTAATCTTAATCAGGAAAAATTACTAATGATGTTTTTCAATAAATAATTTTTTTGATTTTTTCAAAAAGATAAGAATTAGCTAGTTTTTCTCTTTTTTTTCGGTTGAATTTTGAGTTTTAAAGAGTTGAAATTGAAGACAAACTATGTTTCAAAATTTAATTTTCATTTTTTTTCTGTTTACTCCTTTATTAAACCATTCAATTGTTTTTTTTTCAGCATTTATTCTCTACAAAAAAAACTTCCGTAAAAGGAAAAAAATAAACGACAGAATATATAAATACCCATTTATATATATATATATATATATATATATATATATATATATATATATATATATATGTACCGAATAAATAATAAATGAAAAAATAACTAAAAAAATATCATTTTGTTGTTAAATGTTTTACATTTTTTGTTATTTTTTATGCTCTTTTTGTCAAACAAATCTTTTTTTTTTTTATAGCCAACACATGAATTACACAACAAATGTCACCCAAAATATGCAATATTTTCCCTCAAAAATATTTCAATGTGCAATATTTTATCTTAATAATTGGAGCCTTGAATTGGTCAGTAATTCCTAACAATATTCAGTTTGATTATTTTTTGAGAAATGACAATAAAAAACATCCCACTCAAATTCTTGGGGACAAAACGGGCCACACTTAAAAAGTTGTTTAAAATAAGTTATACGTATTGTTTTGTTTCAATGCTTCAATCTCCAGATGAGCTTTCGATATTTCCGTCAATTATATCTTTTTATTACTATTTCTAAAATGTTTTTTTTGTTTGTTTTATGCCCTTTTTGTTGAATAAAACTTTTGTTTTTTTTATGTAAAACACAAATTATGCAATACTTTCCCCAAAAATATTTCAAAGTGGAATATTTGATGTGAAGTCTTGAATAAGTCACTAGTTCAGAACTACATTGGTTTTGATTCATTATTATTTTTGGAGAAATTACAATTTTTTAAAAATCCCATTACAATTCTTGGGGACAAAAAGGGCCCCACTTAAAAAAAGTTGTTTAAAATAAGTTATACATATATTTATATTTTTGTTACTTTCAATGCTTAAATCAGATCTTTCTGTAGATTATACGTTTTTTTGACTTTTTTACCTCTTTTTTTTGTTTGTTTAATCCCTTTCTTGTCAAATGAAACATCATTTTTTTAATGTGAAAAACACAATATGCAATATTTTCCACAAAACATATTTCAAAGTGGAAATGTCAATGTGAAGTCATTGGAGCCTTTAATAGGTCAATAATCCATAACAACACTGATTTGATTTCCTTATTATTTTTGAGCAATGACAGTTTTAAAGGGGAAAAAAGCGCCTGCACGGCAGCTTTGTGTTGTTAGAGTCAGTCTCATCACATTTCACCTGTTTACACCTATTTATGTGTTTGTTTTATAAACTTGTAGGATGTGTTAAAAAAATGAGTTGCCAGACTTTGGAGACTCATGAGCTTGTTTTCACTGCATGACAAGTTGACTCCGATGGAAAGCAATTCTATAATTATTACTGTAATTTATGTTTACAATATGAGATACTATTTTATATATCTAATATTTTTTCCTAAAATAATTTGTCCCAGTCAAGTCTGATCAAATGTGTGTGATTTTGAAGAGATACTGTATTGCTGAGCAGGGCCTTGTTTGGATTGAGGTACATGTGTTGACTTTTCAGTGATGATTGGGAGTGCATGAGAAAGCGGGGAACATTCCCGTCTTTCTTTGTGTGCGGCAGCGACAGAACGGAAGTGTTACCTTCCTCTTCGTCGTCCTCGGGCGGAGAAGGAACCACAGACTCGGGCCCACCAGGAAGGACGCCGGGAGAGGCAGTGGTCTTACGTTTCTCTCGCTCCGTCTCGCTCTCCAAACTCAGCACCTCGTACAGCGTGTCGGAGGAGGGACTTTTGCGTTCTTTGCGTTCCATCTGGAGTTGTTCGGGAGAAAACCATCAGGACCCTAACGCCGGCTTCCTTCCCCGCTCCACGCACCTGCCGCAGTTTCAGGTAGAAGGTCTCGGTGTGACTCCGCTTGCCGAAGGGCCAGAAGAGGCGGTCGTTGGGGGAGCAGACCCTGACCCGGGTCTCCAGGAGGAAACGCACCGGCTCCTCCACCTCGGTGATGACCAGGTCCACGGCCGTGGTCATGAACATGGATTTATCTGCAGGAACACTTCATTGGCACTCGGAGTTCTGAGAGACAATGCTGGAGTCTACCTTTGGGCGTCTCCTCGTTGACGGCCTGGAACTGAGGTGTGCTGGGGTTCCAACTTCCCGTGATGATGTAAGACTTCCCGTCGGAGCTCTTTCCCATGGACTCCTAAAGGAGCGCGTACACACACACACACACACACACACGAACACACACACACACACGCACGCACACAATGGAGGACATGAGCCAAAAAAAAACAACTTCAAGCCAGGGAGGTTCAAACAGAACTTCTTTTACGTCTTGGAGAGAATACTTCCTCCAACCTTTTGCATGACTCCAGTAATGCAGCTTAATGACCATCCATTGCACTCTAAAGTGTGCACAGCACTGCATTTTTATATATGACCCAATCCAAACAAATTTTGCCACTTATGAAGAAGAAGAAGTAGAACAGGAAGAAGAAAAAGAAGAACAAGAAAAAAAAGAGGAAGAAGAACGGAAATAAGAACAAGAACAAGAAGGAGAAGGAGATGAAAAAGAAGAAGAAGAAGAACAACAAGAAGAAAGATAATAACAATAATAATAATAATAATAATAATAATAATAAGAAGAAAAACAGCACCACATTTTTATTTATGACCCAATCCAAACAACCTTTGCCACTCATGAACAAGAAGAAGAAAAAGAAGAACAGGAAGAAGAAGAAAAGGAAAAAGAAAAACAAGAAGAAAGAGAAGAGGAAGAACAAGAAGAAGAAGGAAAAGAAAAATAGGAAGAGGACGAAGAACAAGAACAATAAGAATAAGAAAGATAAGAATAATAATAGTAATAAAAAGAAGAAGTAAGACAACACAGTATTTTTATATATGACCCAATCCAAACAAATTTTGCCACTTATGAAGAAGAAGAAGTAGAACAGGAAGAAGAAAAAGAACAAGAAAAAAAAGAGGAAGAAGAACGGAAAAAAGAACAAGAACAAGAAGGAGAAGGAGATGAAAAAGAAGAAGAAGAAGAACAAGAAGAAGAAGAAAGATAATAACAATAATAATAATAATAATAATAAGAAGAAAAACAGCACCACATTTTTATTTATGACCCAATCCAAACAACCTTTGCCACTCATGAACAAGAAGAAGAAAAAGAAGAACAGGAAGAAGAAGAAGAAAAGGAAAAAGAAAAACAAGAAGAAAGAGAAGAGGAAGAACAAGAAGAAGAAGGAAAAGAAAAAGAAGAATAGGAAGAGGACGAAGAACAAGAACAATAAGAATAAGAAAGATAAGAATAATAATAGTAATAAAAAGAAGAAGTAAGACAACACAGTATTTTTATATATGACCCAATCCAAACAACCTTTGCCACTCATGAAGAAGAAGAAGAACAGGATAAAGAAAAAGAAGATCAGGAAGAAAAAAACGGAAGAAGAAGAATAACAGGAAAAACAAGAAAAAGAAGAAGAAGAAGAGAAAGAAGAACAAGAAAAATAAGAAATATAAGAATAATAATGAGAAGAAAAATACTAAGAAGTAAAACAGCACAACATTTTTACATATGATCCAATCCAAACAACCTTTGCCACTCATGAACAAGAAGAAGAAGATAAAAAGAAGAAGAAGAAGACGACAAAGAAGAAAAACAGCACAGCATTTTATATATGACCCAATCCAAACAACCTTTGCCACTCATGAACAAGAAGAAGAAGAAGAAGAAGAAGAAAAAAAGAACGAAGACGACGACGAAGAATAAAAACAGCACAGCATTTATATGTGACCTAATCCCAAAAATGCAAATAAAGTAAACAAACAGGTGGTCACACATAAATAACCTCCTCACTGGACTTTGTGGATACTATTCAAACATGTCCAAGCACAACACATCATTCCAAATTGCACCCATTTAAATCCCCTGCAATGCATGATGGGAAAAAGCCGCATCTACGTTTGGCACATTCGATCTGCTCGACAGTCTGATGGTCTACAACTCTTACAACAGGGGGTCACGTCACGCAGGAGGCACACTTCAACATACTTCAAATGATATTCATTACACACCCATTATACTAATAACATATGTGTATGTGTGTTTATATGTACATATGTATAGGCTGTATATATGTGTGTTTATATATACATATGTATAGGCTGTATATATGTGTGTTTATATATACATATGTATAGACTCTATGTGTGTTTATATATACATATGTATAGGCTGTATATATGTGTGTTTATATATACATATGTATAGGCTGTATATATGTGTGTTTATATATACATATGTATAGACTCTATGTGTGTTTATATATACATATGTATAGGCTGTATGTGTGTGTTTATATATACATATGTATAGACTCTATGTGTGTTTATATATACATATGTATAGGCTGTATATATGTGTGTTTATATATACATATGTATAGGCTGTATATATGTGTGTTTATATATACATATGTATAGACTCTATGTGTGTTTATATATACATATGTATAGGCTGTATGTGTGTGTTTATATATACATATGTATAGACTCTAAGTGTGTTTATATATACATATGTATAGGCTGTATATATGTGTGTTTATATATACATATGTATAGACTCTATGTGTGTTTATATATACATATGTATAGGCTGTATGTGTGTGTTTATATATACATATGTATAGACTCTATGTGTGTTTATATATACATATGTATAGGCTGTATATATGTGTGTTTATATATACATATGTATAGGCTGTATATATGTGTGTTTATATATACATATGTATAGACTCTATGTGTGTTTATATATACATATGTATAGGCTGTATATATGTGTGTTTATATATACATATGTATAGGCTGTATATATGTGTGTTTATATATACATATGTATAGACTCTATGTGTGTTTATATATACATATGTATAGGCTGTATGTGTGTGTTTATATATACATATGTATAGACTCTAAGTGTGTTTATATATACATATGTATAGGCTGTATATATGTGTGTTTGTATATACATATGTATAGGCTGTATATATGTGTGTTTATATATACATATGTATAGGCTGTATATATGTGTGTTTATATATACATATGTATAGGCTGTATATATGTGTGTTTATATATACATATGTATAGGCTCTATGTGTGTTTATATATACATATGTATAGGCTGTATATATGTGTGTTTATATATACATATGTATAGGCTGTATATATGTGTGTTTATATATACATATGTATAGGCACTATGTGTGTGTTTATATATACATATGTATAGGCACTATGTGTGTTTATATATACATATGTATAGGCTCTATGTGTGTTTGTATATACATATGTATAGGCTGTATATGTGTGTTTATATATACATATGTATAGGCTGTATATGTGTGTTTATATATACATATGTATAGGCTGTATATATGTGTGTTTATACATACATATGTATAGGCTCTATGTGTGTTTATATATACATATGTATAGGCTCTATGTGTGTTTATATATACATATGTATAGGCTCTATGTGTGTTTATATATACATATGTATAGGCTATATATATATGTGTGTTTATATATACATATGTATAGGCTGTATATATGTGTGTTTATACATACATATGTATAGGCTCTATGTGTGTTTATATATACATATGTATAGGCTGTATATATGTGTGTTTATACATACATATGTATAGGCTTTATGTGTGTTTATATATACATATGTATAGGCTGTATATGTGTGTTTATATATACATATGTATAGGCTCTATGTGTGTTTGTATATACATATGTATAGGCTGTATATATGTGTGTTTATATATACATATGTATAGGCTCTATGTGTGTTTATATATACATATGTATAGGCTCTATGTGTGTGTTTATATATACATATGTATAGGCTCTATGTGTGTGTTTATATATACATATATGTATATGCTCTATATGTGTGTTTATATGTACATATGTATAGGCTCTATGTGTGTGTTTATATATACATATGTATAGGCTGTATATGTGTGTTTATATATACATATGTATAGGCTCTATGTGTGTTTGTATATACATATGTATAGGCTGTATATATGTGTGTTTATATATACATATGTATAGGCTCTATGTGTGTTTATATATACATATGTATAGGCTCTATGTGTGTGTTTATATATACATATGTATAGGCTCTATGTGTGTGTTTATATATACATATATGTATATGCTCTAAATGTGTGTTTATATGTACATATGTATAGGCTCTATGTGTGTGTTTATATATACATATGTATAGGCTGTATATATGTGTGTTTATATGTACATATGTATAGGCTATAGATATATGTGTGTGTTTATATATACATATGTATAGGCTATATATGAGTGTTTATACATACATGTGTATAGGCTCTGTATGTGTGTTTATATATACATATGTATAGGCTCTATATGTGTGTTTATATGTACATATGTATAGGCTATATATGTGTGTTTACTGTATATATACTGTACATATGTATATGCTCTATATGTGTGTTTATATATACATATGTATAGGCTGTATGTGTGTGTTTATATATACATATGTATAGGCTGTATATATGTGTGTTTATATATACATATTGGTCAGATCTAGTCTGATCAATCGAAGTCTATGATCATGAAGTGATGACGCCTACGACGCGAATGAGAGGCAAAATGTATTGTGAGACAAAGCAAAGAGTCCAGTTGTGTTGGACTGAGATGACAATGACCTGAGGACTAAAAGACTAATATTACTAACTCACCAGTGCCTCCGTGGAAATGCTCCCCTCTACCTCAAAGAACTGCTCACCCCCAAATCCTCCACATAACCTCCTCCAACCTCCGAGGACAAAGCTCCCAACTATGGGAGACCGGGCTTTCTGCGCCACTGCTCCCAGTCTGCGGAATGCTCTCCCTGACCCCCTGGGGGCACCACAAACTGTGGATGCTTTTAAAAAAGGCTTTTTTTTTTTTTGATATATGTGTGCTAGTTCTAGCTATTAGGCTGTTCTAGTATTTATTTTTTTACTATTTATTTTACTTGCCGGGGGCAGGTATTTGTGGTTCTAGCGTTGTTGTTTTTTAAATGCACTGTGAGCAATTTAAGGTTGTTTGTTCAATGTAAAGTGCTCTTACAAATGAAATCTATTATTGTCATAATATCCTTTATGTTTTTGTTTGCACTTTATGGTGTCATTTGCAGACAGAAGATACCCTTTCAACAAATTGGATGACACTTTTAGGGGCCAGGGTATAAAGGTTCACCCACCAGGTCCAGGAGATGCATGTCGCTGTTCTTGACATTCTTGCCAGGGCTCAGCAGAAGACCAAAACACCTGCAGAGTAAAACTAAATATTATTACAACGTAAATACCCTAAGAACAACAGCAAACTCTTTCCCCTCCCTAGATGAAGTGTACAGTGCCTCAAAAAGGCCCAAAACATTAAAAGGGGCCCATCTCACCGCAGATATCACATTTTTCAACTGCTGCCCCCGGGCAGGAGATACAGGACAATAAAATGCCAGACAAACAGTTTTAAGAAGACTTTTTTACCCGCGAGCAATAGTGTTGCTGAACACAAGACCTAAACAAGAATGAGCGTGCATGTGAGCTGCGTGCTTGCTATTTCATACAATTATCTCAGTACCATCTTTTATGTTCTTATGTGTTGTGATGAATTTGCACTACATTAGTTTTTGCTCGCAATTTCGTTGTACAATGACAATAAAGATATATTCTGTTCTAAAAAAATAAAAACCAAAAATACCAATTACTATTACAACACAATAATGACCACAGTAAAAATTGGAATGAGAATAGGAATAGAAAGAAGAATAAGGAAAACGCTATGAAGAAAAGAAGAAGAAAAAGTAAGAGAAAAACAAGAAGAAATTAGGAGAAAAGGGAAAAGGAGAACAAGAAAAAAAGAGGAAAAAGGTAAAGAAGAAGAAGAATGACAGGAATAGGAGAAGGAATAAGAAGCAGAACAAAAACAATAAGAGGAACAGTAAGCAGAATAGAAACATGAACATGAGAAAGAACGAGAAGAACTACAAAAAGAAGAATAACATGAAGAAGAAAATCATCCATCTATCCATTTTATTCCGCTTATCCAAGGTGGGGTCGCGGGGGCAGCAGCCTAAGCAGAGAAGCCCAGACTTCCCCCTCCCCAGTCACTTTTCTCCAGCTCCTCCGTTGGGGAGACATAGTCTTCCCAACGTGTCCTGGGTCGGATCTAGGGATGTGTTTATGTCCCTATGTCCCCCCCTACCTTGTGGAGGGGGTCCGGTCCGATGACCATGGATGAAGTACTGACTGTCCAGAGTCGAGACCCAGGATGGACCGCTCGTCAGGACCCAGGATGGACCGCTCGCCTGTATCGGTTGGAGACATCTCTACGCTGCTGATCCGCTTGAGATGGTTTCCGGTGGACGGGACTCTCGCTGCTGTCTTGGAGCCACTATGGAGCCTTTTTAGACCAGTTGATCTGCCGCTTCTTTTCTTTCTCCTATGTCCCCCCCTCCCTTGTGGAGGGGGTCCGGTCCGATGACCATGGATGAAGTACTGACTGTCCAGAGTCGAGACCCAGGATGGACCGCTCGTCGGGACCCAGGATGGACCGCTCGCCTGTATCGGTTGAAGACATCTCTACGCTGCTGATCCGCTTGAGATGGTTTCCTGTGGACGGGACTCTCGCTGCTGTCTTGGAGCCACTATGGATTGAACTTTCACAGTATCATGTTAGACCCGCTCGACATCCATTGCTTTCGGTCCCCTAGAGGGGGGGGGGGGTTGCCCACATCTGAGGTCCTCTCCAAGGTTTCTCATAGTCAGCATTGTCACTGGCGTCCCACTGGATGTGAATTCTCCCTGCCCACTGGGTGTGAGTTTTCCTTGCCCTTTTGTGGGTTCTTCCGAGGATGTTGTAGTCGTAATGATTTGTGCAGTCCTTTGAGACATTTGTGATTTGGGGCTATATAAATAAACATTGATTGATTGTTTAGGACCTCATCTGACTCCTCTCCATGTGGAGGAGCAGCGGCTTGACTTTCATCTCCTCCCGAGTGACAGATCTTCTCACCCTATCTCTGAAACCCATTTGGGCCGCTTGCACCCGTGAGCGAGCTAACAGGCTAGCAGGAGTGTTTGTTACGATCAATACCTCTCGATGGCCAGCTCCTTGTTGGACGTCTGCTGCACATAGATGACTATTTTCTTGCCCATGCCTGCACGCAGCTTGAAGCTCTGCTTGTCCTTGTCCTTGGCCACAGCGCTGGTCGGAGGAGAACAGGGACATCCATCACAAGTGAAAGCAATCCTCACCACACAACCAACATCAACGAGAAGGAGATATTAACACCACCACGCTCCATTTTCATGGAAAATGGTGACATTCCTCTACTAAATTTCACTAAACAAAAATGCAACATTCAATACATTTGAAGACCATATATTAGAGACTCTTCCAAGCCAGGGGTGTCCAAACTCTGGCCATTAGCGCCACATTCTAAAAAATAAAGTGTAATAAAAGAGCAAACAACTTAGATTTATATCACGCTTTTTCTAAACACTCAAAGCGCTCACAGAGAAGTAGGACTCAACATTCCTTCACACGATGGTGGTGGTAAGCTACATCTGTAATGAAACAGCTGCCCTGGGGTAGACTGACGGGAGCGTGGCTGCCAGTTTGCACCTACGGCCCCTCCGACCACCACCAATCATTCATTCATCATTCATTCACCAGTGTGAGCGGCACCGGGGGCAAAGAGTGAAGTGTCCTGCCCAAGGACACAACGGCAGCTATTTTTTGGATGTCAATAGGTGGGAAGCGAATCTGCAACTTTCGGGTTTCTGGCCGGCCGCTCTACCGACTACGCCATGCCGCTCCGGGCAAACAGGTGAAATGTAACAAGTTGCAATGTTGACTCTTTAAAACTAGCATTGCTCAAACATAATAATCAACCTAAATCTGTATTGTTATGAATTATTGACCTTCAATTACTTCACCTCAAATATTTACACTTTATTTATTTACTAATAATCACACTTTGAAATATTTTGGGGGAAAATATTGCATATTTTGTCATACATTTTGCTTTTTGCTATATAAAACAAAAACATTTTTAAAATTAAATGACAGCTAGATCTCAAGTTGACCTAAAGACTTAAACATTGAGATATTCAAAAAATGTATCAATTATTTCTAAACACTTTTAAGAGTGAGATCAAAAAATATTTATTTTCATTCCTCAAAAAATAATAATGAATCAAAATCAGTATTGTTATGAATCATTGACCTTCAATTACTTCACATCAAATATTTACACTTTATTTATTTACAGATCATACACTTTCAAATGTTGTTGGGGAAAATATTGCATATTTTGTCATATATTTAGCTTTTTGCTATATGAAATAAAAATAAAAATGTTAAAAATTAAAATGGCGGCTCGATCTCAAACTGACCTAAAGACTTAAGCGATGAAATGTTCCAAAAAATGTATCGTTATTTCTAAAAACTTTTATGAGTGGGATCCAAAAGTGTTTAAAATATTTATGTTTAAACTGTCATTCCTCAAAAAATAATAGTGAGTCAAAATCAATATCGTTATGAATCATTGACCTTCAATTACTTCACATCAAATATTTCCACTTTATTTATTTACTAATAATTACACTTTCAAATATTTTGGGGGAAAATATTGCATATTTTGTCATATATTTAGCTTTTGCTATATAAAAGAAAAAGAAAAATGTTAAAAATTAAAATGGCGGCTCGATCTCAAACTGACCTAAAGACTTAAGCGATGAAATGTTCCAAAAAATGTATCAGTTATTTCTAAAAACTTTTATGAGTGGGATCCAAAAGTGTTTAAAATATTTATGTTTAAACTGTCATTCCTCAAAAAATAATAGTGAGTCAAAATCAATATCGTTATGAATCATTGACCTTCAATTACTTCACATCAAATATTTCCACTTCATTTATTTACTAATAATTACACTTTCAAATATTTTGGGGGAAAATATTGCATATTTTGTCATATATTTAGCTTTTTGCTATATAAAAGAAAAAGAAAAATGTTAAAAATTAAAATGGCGGCTCGATCTCAAGCTGACCTAAAGACTTAAGCGATGAAATGTTCCAAAAAATGTATCAGTTATTTCTAAAAACTTTTATGAGTGGGATCCAAAAGTGTTTAAGATATTTATTTTTAAACTGTCATTCCTCCAAAAATAATAATGAGTCAAAATCAGTATTGTTATGAATCATTGAACTTCAATTACTGTGGGGCGGTATAGCTCGGTTGGTAGAGGGGCCATGCCAGCAACTTTAGAGTTGCAGGTTCGATTCCCGCTTCCGCCATCCTAGTCACTGCCGTTGTGTCCTTGGGCAAGACACTTTACCCACGTGCTCCAAATGCTACCCACACTGGTTTAAATGTAACTTAGATATTGGGTTTCACTATGTAAAGCGCTTTGAGTCACTAGAGAAAAGCGCTATATAAATATGATTCACTTCACTTCACATCAAATATTTCCACTTTATTTATTTACTAATAATTACACTTTCAAATATTTTGGGGGAAAATATTGCATATTTTGTCATACATTTTGCTTTTTGCTATATAAAAGAAAAAGAAAAATGTTAAAAATTAAAATGGCGGCTCAATCTCAAGCTGACCTAAAGACTTAAGTGATGAAATTTTCCAAAAAATGTATCAATTATTTTCAAACACGAGTGGGATCCAACAGTCCATCCATCCATTTACTACCGCTTATTCCCTTTCGGGGTCGCGGGGGGCGCTGGCGCCTATCTCAGCTACAATCGGGCGGAAGGCGGGGTACACCCTGGACAAGTCGCCACCTCATCGCAGGGGATCCAACAGTGTTTAAGATATTTTTGAACCGTCGTTCTTCAAAAAATAATAATGAATCAAAGTCAATATTGCAATGAATGACTGACCTATTCAAGGCTTTAATGACTTCACATCAAATATAGCATATTTTGTCAAACATTTTGCCATATGAAAAAAGGGTAAAAAATACAAAACAGTTTTATAAAAATCAATGTTATGAACTCTTGAGCTACTGAAGGCTCCGATGATTTTACATGAAACCACTTTGACATTTTGGGAGAAATTTAAGGTTATAAAGAATTTTTTAAAATAATATCTGACTTATTTAAAAAAAAAAAATCCGACAAAGACCCTTCTGGGTAGCTGGGACCAAATTTGAAAAAAATAATGTATATTGGTTTGGAAAATTAAAACAATCAAAATGCTTTGATTTTTCAGTGTGTGGCCCTCAGTGGAAACAGTTTGGACACCTTTGATCCAACAAATATGATGGAATTCAATCCTAAATGTTAATACTGCTTTTCCCTTTCTTATTTCATTTGACTTGTTGCTTCCCACACTGCCGTGAGTACCTGAAGGTGCCCTTGCCGTCGTCCTCCTTGATCTCCAGGCTGACGGTGAAGGTAAACAAGTCGCTGTCCGGCGTCAGCGGCGCGGCCTGATGGGACGCCGCCAGCGCCGCCTTCTTAGCTGAGCGGCGGAAGGCGGTGGCGAAGCTGTACAGTATCCTGCTCACCTGCGCAGCACAAACAAAGCTGTATGAAGATGACGAGGACAAGAAGACATTCCATTGTTATGATTTGATTATTTCTATTATTTGATCTCTGTTGTTGCTCCTTTTCTTTGTACTGTTTGTATTTGAACCAAGTGAAGCACTCCACATAAAATGTACCGACTCACTTGGACTGTCAATCTTTCATCCGCTCCGGTTCTTGGAGCTCTAACCAGTCCGTTCAGGCTGCTAGTATCGCACATGATATCACCATTTACATGCCAGTCGGTATCAATCCTTCCTTGGTTGTGTGATACCAGGCCAATATTAGTATAACAAGTGTCCTTAAAGGGGACATATTCCAACATAGTGGGACCTGTTGTGTGTGTTTGGGACCGGCAAGAGTCCAGACATGTCAAACCAAAGCATGGAGCCATGGCAGATACTGTATATCATCCTCACCTCAAACTATCTTTTTGCTTCATTTGTCAGCGTTTTCCCCGCATCCATCCACACATTATTTATGCTTCATTTGTGAGGTTTTCCCCACATCCATCCACACAATATTTATTGTTCATTTGTGAGTTTTTTTCCCCCGCATCTATCCACACAATCTTTTTGCTTCATTTGTGAGGTTTTCCCAACATCCATCCACACAATCATTTAGCTTCATTTGTGAGGTTTTCCCCACATTCATCCACACAATATTTATGGTTCATTTGTGAGGTTTTTCCCCGCATCCATCCACACAATCTTTTTGCTTCTTTTGTCAAATTTTCCCAACATCCATCTACAAAATCTTTTTGGTTCATTTGTGAGGTTTTCCCCAAATCCAACCACACACTATTTATGGTTATTGTCAAATTTTCCCAACATCCATCCACACAATCTTCTTGGTTCATTTGTGAGGTTTTCCCCAAATCCAACCACACACTATTTATGGTTCATTTGTGAGGTTTTCCCCACATCGGTCCACACAATCTTCTTGGTTCATTTGTGAAGTTTTTCCCACATCCATCCAATAAATATTTTAGGTTCATTTGTGAGGTTTTCCCACCATCCATCCACACAATCATTTAGCTTCATTTGTGAGGTTTTCCCCACATTCATCCACACAATATTTATGGTTCATTTGTGAGGTTTTCCCAACATCCATCCACACAATCATTTAGCTTCATTTGTGAGGTTTTCCCCACATTCATCCACACAATATTTATGGTTCATTTGTGAGGTTTTGCCCCGCATCCATCCACACAATCTTTTTGCTTCTTTTGTCAAATTTTCCCAACATCCATCTACAAAATCTTTTTGGTTCATTTGTGAGGTTTTCCCCAAATCCAACCACACAATATTTATGGTTCATTTGTGAGGTTTTTCCCACATCCATCCACACAATCTTCTTGGTTCATTTGTGAAGTTTTTCCCACATCCATCCAATCAATATTTTAGGTTCATTTGTGAGGTTTTCCCACATCCATCCACACAATATTTTTGGTTCATTTGTGAGCTTTTTCCCACATCCATCCAAACAATATTTTTGGTTCATTTGTGAGCTTTTTCCCACATCCATCCAAACAATCTTTTGGGTTCATTTGTGAGCTTTTTCCCACATCCATCCAATCAATATTTTAGGTTCATTTGTGAGGTTTTCCCACATCCATCCACACAATATTTTTGGTTCATTTGTGAGGTTTTTCCCACATCCATTCAAACAATATTTTTGGTTTATTTGTGAGCTTTTTCCCACATCCATCCAATCAATCTTTTGGGTTCATTTGTGAGGTTTCACCCACATCCATCCAATCAATCTTTTTGGTTCATTTGTGAGGTTTTCCCAACATCCATCCACACAATCATTTAGCTTCATTTTGAGGTTTTCCCCACATTCATCCACACAATATTTATGGTTCATTTGTGAGGTTTTTCCCCGCATCCATCCACACAATCTTTTTGCTTCTTTTGTCAAATTTTCCCAACATCCATCTACAAAATCTTTTTGGTTCATTTGTGAGGTTTTCCCCAAATCCAACCACACACTATTTTTGGTTATTGTCAAATTTTCCCAACATCCATCCACACAATCTTCTTGGTTCATTTGTGAGGTTTTCCCCAAATCCAACCACACACTATTTATGGTTGATTTGTGAGGTTTTCCCCACATCCATCCACACAATCTTCTTGGTTCATTTGTGAAGTTTTTCCCTCATCCATCCAATAAATATTTTAGGTACATTTGTGAGGTTTTCCCACAACCATCCACACAATCTTTTTGGTTAATTTGTGAAGTTTTTCCCACATCCATTCAATCAATATTTCAGGTTCATTTGTGAGGTTTTCCCACATCCATCCACAGTATCTTTTTGGTTCATTTGTGAGGTTTTTCCCCACATCCATCCAATCAATCTTTTTGGTTCATTTGTGAGGTTTTTCCCACATCCACCCAATCAATCTTTTGGGTTCATTTGTGAGCTTTTTCCCACATCCATCCACACAATATTTTTGGTTCATTTGTGAGGTTTTACCCAAATCCAACCACACAATATTTATGGTTCATTTGTGAGGTTTTCCCCACATCCATCCACACAATCTTCTTGGTTCATTTTAGAAGTTTTTCCCATATCCATCCAATCAATATTTTAGGTTCATTTGTGAGCTTTTTCCCACATCCATCCAATCAATCTTTTGGGTTCATTTGTGAGCTTTTTCCCACATCCATCCAATCAATCTTTTGGGTTCATTTGTGAGCTTTTTCCCACATCCATCCAATCAATATTTTAGGTTCATTTGTGAGGTTTTCCCACATCCATCCACACAATATTTTTGGTTAATTTGTGAGGTTTTTCCCACATCCATCCAAACAATATTTTTGGTTCATTTGTGAGGTTTTTCCCACATCCATCCAATCAATCTTTTGGGTTCATTTGTGAGGTTTCACCCACATCCATCCAATCAATCTTTTTGGTTCATTTGTGAGGTTTTATCCACACCCACAATCAACCGCTGAGTTCCTCCATCAACATTTTAATGACCATCCCTAATCCCAATTTGACATAACCTTTCCAAAGAAACACTGCACACTCAGTCAACATGAAGCAGACATTTTAAGGAGAATTGTGGGAGGCTGTGAAGCACACACGCGCTGACACATCCTCTCCTTGTCACCTCTTCTTCCTGAGGGATGCTACTTTGTGTGCGTGGGAAATGTGAGCGCTGCAACACAGCCTGGAGTGTGTGACATAACTCCTTTGCAGCAGGGGAAGCTCCCTCACACTGACACCCCCCCCCCCTGTGGGCCATGCTGTGGGGCTGGCAGCCATATCAGCGTGTTGGTGAACCCACATTACAACTTTTTGGGGGGAATTGTGCCTGTCATCCACAATACTTATGTAAGACAACTTTTTCTTAAATGCATTCTAAGTGGTAAAATATGGCAAGTAGGAGGTGGCTAACAATACGGGTAATGGTAATGGGAGTACACTATTCCGCCCATGAAGTACTCCAAAAAGCACCAACAATACATGCCGTTACATACATACGCGCTAAGGCAGAGGAACTACTTTTAGTGGCGCTGTAATCTCAGAGAGATAACCAGCTTTTGCTGCTATATTGACATATTGAGCTGCTAAATGGCCTCGGAGTTGGTGAAAGTTCTTTCAAGATGATGAATCATGTCTCTCACCTGGATAGTAGAAGGTTGTGGACATAAAAAACTTTTTTTTTTTTTTTTTTTTAACCTTTGTAAGGATTATGATTAATTGTTCACGTAAAGCGGAAGATACAAACATCCCATCAGTCTTTATCCCAGTGAGAGCAGACATTGTACAGTAAGTGCTTGTGTTATGTTTTTAGTTAGCACTTAGCAATACTGTTACATGATGCTTAGTGTTTGACTAAACTGTATCTGTTTAGTTTATAAAACTTGTAGATCATCCTCTTTATATTTAGGCTCAAAAACACTAGTTTCTGGATCACCATGTGAAGGGAATAGTGAACGTTGCGATGCGTCTGTGAAATTACTACGCCAGTGTATGCTTAAAATTATCAAAATATGTAAATATTACATGTTATTATGAATGTTACTACATGACATAAATACTTACATCATGTATATATTACATGTTGTTATGAATTTTACTAGATACTACATATATACTTACATCATGTATATATTACATGTTATTATGAATGTTACTAGATACTACATATATACTTACATCATGTATATATTACATGTTATTATGAATGTTACTACATGACATATATACTTACATCAAGTATATATTACATGTTATGAATTTTACTGGATACTACATATATACTTACATCATGTATACATAACATGTTATTATGAATGTTACTAGATACTACATATATACTTACATCATGTATATATTACATGTTATTATGAATGTTACTAGATACTACATATATACTTACATCATGTATATATTACATGTTATTATGAATGTTACTACATGACATATATACTTACATCAAGTATATATTACATGTTATGAATTTTACTGGATACTACATATATACTTACATCATGTATACATAACATGTTATTATGAATGTTACTACATGACATAAATACTTACATCATGTATGTATTGCATGTTATGAATTTTACTGGATACTACATATATACTTACATCATGTATACATAACATGTTATTATGAATGTTACTACATGACATATATACTTACATCATGTATATATTACATGTTATTATGAATGTTACTACATGACATATATACTTACATCATGTATATATTACATGTTATGAATTTTACTGGATACTACATATATACTTACATCATGTATATATTACATGTTATTATGAATGTTACTAGATACTACATATACACTTACATCATGTACAGGACTGTCTCAGAAAATTAGAATATTGTGATAAAGTCCTTTATTTTCTGTAATGCAACTAAAAACATGAAAATGTCATACATTCTGGATTCATTACACATCAACTGAAATATTGCAAGCCTTTTATTATTTTAATATTGCTGATTATGGCATACAGCTTAAGAAAACTCAAAAGTCCTATCTAAAAAAATTTGAATATTTCCTCAGACCAAGTAAAAAAAAAAGATTTATAACAGCAAAGCAAAATCAAACATTTGAAAATGTCAATTAATGCACTCAGTACTTGGTTATGAATCCTTTTGCACGGATTACTGCATCAATGTGGCGTGGCATGGAGGCAATCGGCCTGTGGCATTGCTGATCTGTTATGGATGCCCAGGATGCTTCAATAGCGGCCTTCAGCTGATTTACATTATTGGGTCTGGTGTCTTTCAGCTTCTTCTTCACAATAACCCACAAATTCTCTATGGGGTTTAGGTCAGGAGAGTTGGCAGGCCAATGGAGGACAGTAATGCCATGGTCAGTACACCAGTTACTGCTGGTTTTGGCACTGTGGGCAGGTGCCAGATCATGCTGGAAAATTAAATCATCATCTCCATAGAGCTTTTCAACAGATGGAAGCATGTACACAGATGCATTGACTCTGGACTTGATGAAACACTGTGGACCAAAACCATCAGCTGACATGGCTCCCCAAACCATTGCTGACTGTGGGAACTTCCGTTGTCTAGAGTTCAGGAGTGGCTTGACCATGGGAATACGGCTACTTAAGCTGTATCTGTTGAAAAGCTCTAAGGAGATAATGATTTCATTATCCAGCATGATCTGGCACCTGCCCACAGTGCCAAAACCAGCAGTAACTGGTGTACTGACCATGGCATTACTGTCCTCCATTGGCCTGCCAACTCCCCTGACCTGAACCTCATAGAGAATTTGTGGGGTATTGTGAAGAAGAAGCTGAAAGACACCAGACCCAATAATGCAAATGAGCTAAAGGCCGCTATTGAAGCATCCTGGGCATCCATAACACCTCAGCAATGCCACAGGCCGATTGCCTCCATTCCACGCCGCATTGATGCAGTAATCCGTGCAAAAGGATTCCCAACCAAGTACTGAGTGCATTAATTGACATTTTCAAATGTTTGGTTTTGTTTTGCTGTTATAAATCTTTTTTTTTTACTTGGTCTGAGGAAATATTCCATTTTTTTGAGATAGGACTTTTGAGTTTTCTTAAGCTGTATGCCATAATCAGCAATATTAAAATAATAAAAGGCTTGCAATATTTCAGTTGATCTGTAATGAATCCAGAATGTATGACATTTTCATGTTTTTAGTTGCATTATAGAAATTAAAGGACTTTACCACAATATTCTAATTTTCTGTTATTATGAATGTTACTACATGACATATATACTTACATCATGTATATATCACATGTTATAATGAATGTTACTACATGACATATATGTGTACATTGCATTTCTGTTTGGACTGAGCTTTGAACCTGAAGTACAAGTGTCGTTCAGGTTTCTTGCTGTCCGTAGCGTTTCTACTCAAGTAGCTTCTTCATTCATCACTTCAAGGAACATTTCTTCGTTTTACAATATAACTAAGCCAATTCTTACTTACTAAAGCGTCCCATGTGTGATGTCTGTAGGAGTGTTTTCATGTATATTTGTATGTGTTATCATTAGCATTAGCTACTATGCTAACATGTTTACAAGTGTCTGTGCTCGTCTTACTAACTTATAATAATATATAATATAATATAATATAATAACATTCTTTTTCTATTGTTTCAGTTTCACAAATTCTTCAATAAATTCAGCAAAATGTCAGCGTGGAGTTATTGAGTCTGTTGAGCTGATTGGAGAGCTTGCTTCCGCAGCTAGTGGGTCCAGAACCAGCACTTTTGTTTTGTTTGATCAACCGTTTTACTGCCCTGTTACAGACACGATTAAGGTATGTCATTAAATATTTGTGTGTAAATAAGTCACTTCACAACGTATATATCTGCAGCTAATATATGGAAAAATACCTATTTTTCTTGTAAAAATGTAGTGGCACGCTCTATAGAGGGGAAAATAGGGTATTAGACAATCAACACTGGACTATTCACACTCAAGCAGCCCGCATCATCCCTGCTCACCGCCTCTTGGATTTGGCAGCGGAAGACGTGTATCCTGAAGATCTCAGCGTTGTAGTGGCTCTCGGTGAAGGCGAAGCAGTCGCTCTCCTCCGTGCCGTCGTGGCCGCGCACACAGAACAGGATTTTGTAGATGGGGTAGTTGGCGATCTCTGTGCTGCTGTGGGGGTCCAACAGTCTGCGAGGATGACAACGTGCCCCGTGAGTTTCGTAAGACGTGTATTGGCAGAAGGCTAGATTCCAATTCCACAATAACGGGAGCATCAGAGATGAATCGCATTTTGGTTCATCGATAACTCACAGTTTACGGCGATTAACCACAGATAGAAGTTCTTTATTTTATACGACGTAGATGCCATTGACAGTGCAAACATTCAAGGAACTTTACTGGCACGTCATTTCACCACCATGTCTCTCTTTTTCAGCTTTAAATGATAACATCTTCTTCAGGCCCTTGCTCTCTTTCCACCTTGTTATCGTTCTATGAGCCATCTCTCAGTCTCTACAATATACAAATTAAAGTTATTGTCGTCATGGAAATAATGGATGAATACTTGCAGCCTTACACGTCAACGTGGGGAAGTGCAGAGTAGCGTAAAACAAATGTTACGATGTGGGGAACACCTTCGTTTTTTGTTTGTAGTTTTGTATGTAGTTAAACTAACTGTTCACCTTGGATGTGCTGTGGGGTGTATTTATGAGAAACTTAAGGTGGAGCACATACCCCCTGGAGAGATCTGGTTTCCCATCACCCAATCCAAGTGTTTGTCCGACTTTTCAGAAACCAAACGCGATCAGATGAAGGTGTTTAAAGAGCTTGTAGAATGCTTATTTAGAGCCCAACTGTTTGAGAGATTGGACTAATTTAGTGCATGGACACTCGCAATCCAAACAATACCCCTTTTGTGGAGCAGAAGACATGACAGCCATGGAAGGACATTCAATCTCGTAAGGATGGGCTAGGAATAGTAATAAATACTACATACTGCTCACTAATATGCATAAAAAACACACAAACAACTGCCACCGCTAAATTAACAAGCACAAGTGAGCTTATGCTGCTCTGTCTGGGCGCTGATGTCACACGTCCCTTGGCAACAGGCACCACCTTTTAAAGGCACACTTCCCCAATATGAAACATATCTCAACAACGTAAACCAGATATTTGAAGTTTTTTTTTCGTAACGCATGACTTACTTTACCCAGTAATTATCTACATTTATGAAAGAGTAATTCCCTTAGTATTGTAATGACTTTTTAAGGGGTTGCAGAATGCTTATTTAGAGCCCAACTGTTTGAGAAATCAGTAAAATGATTCCACCACCACGGCCTTGTACTTTCCGCACTTCGGTGTTCAGATGCAGGAAATAGGTTTGCTGTTAAACACTTTGCCGTGTGCAGCCATTTGTTCCCGCAAAACCAAACACTTTTCCTTTCTTTGGCACTAACTCATTAGCATTAGCCATTTTTTGGATCCACGCTAAGGAAGTAAGGGGGAGGGGCAAGGGCTACGGAAGCTCCTGGGGGAAAAAAGTATTAGAAAACATCTTCTGTTCTTTAAATCATCGGCAACAAATAAATTGAATATATGGATAAAAATTAATCAAGACGTCAACGGAGAGTTATTGAGTCTGTTTAGCGGATTGGAGAGCTAGCTTGCGCAGCTAGTGGGTCCATGACCATGACTTCTGTTTTGTTTGATCAGCCCTTTTACCGATTTTTTTTTTTTTTAGAGAAACTTTTGGAAACAATGAAGGTATGTAAATAAACATCCAGCCATCCATTTTCCACCGCTTATTCCCTTCATTTACAGAACATTTCTATGTAAATAACTTATTTCACAACAACTATATATGTGGGACTTAGATACAGAAAATGTTTGTTTTATTCTAAAATATTAAAGGTGCGGCTTTTATGTATGGTGGCATTCTTGATTTCAATATTGCTGAAAGTAATCATGGTTTGGCCCTACAGCAGGTGGCGCTCTCTTTATCCCAACCAACAAAAAGACAAAGTAGCTCTCCTCCTCCTCCTCCAGTTACCTGACGGTGCCTTCGGACACACCGGGCACAGACAGCGTGACGTCCAAGGGGACCTGGCACTGGCCCCTGAGGATGCTCATCATGCGGAGGGCCTCCACCTCGCTGCGGGGCGCGTTGACCGAGGCGCAGCCCAGATACGTCAGCTGGCTGAAGACCACGCTGTCCTCGTCTGGGATGGGACTGCCCGGGCTGCCGTCCGACGAGGACTCGTCGCCTGTGAAGGGACGGAGTGTATGGTGTCTGTGTCTCGGGATACAGTGATGTCATAGAAAGTGTGCTTTAGAGCAAGGCCTGCGGGGCCATATTGAGGAGGCTGGTGGGCCGCACTTAGCGAGGCGTCATGAGTTCAAGAAAGCATCGCACCGCAGACTGCTTTCAAATTCATCTTAAATACCAGGCCGTCTTTAATCGCTACATTTTTGCTGACATATTAGTGGACGCTGTGAAAAAAAATCACATAAACGACTCTTAAAGGTACTTTTAAGATGATAGCACGGAATTTACTTATATGACACGACCCAAACAAAATTACCTAGTCATGGTGAACAAAAAAATAAAGAAAATAGCTAAACACTCTCTCCACACTTATCCATGTTTGGCACCTTTTAGTTGCTTGATATTTCTCATTGATTAGAAAACTTTAAGGAGGTCGTCACGGAAGTAAACAATGTAGGAGTCAGACTTTCACATACTCTTCGTATCCAATGATATTACTTATATATCCATTATATTAATGAATATATCCATCATATTTATATTTAGTTACATTTATAATACATTATATATACATATATATATATATATACAGATACATACATACAGTATATATGTGAATCTATATATACATATTTATATACACATATACCTGTATAAATATGTGTGTGTATATACCTATACACATATATATATATACACATACATATATGAATGTATGTATATGTATATATTTATATGTATATATATGAATACATGTATGTGTGTATATATGTATACATATATATATCTCCATCCACTTTCTACCACTTATTCCCTTTTGAGGTCGCGGGGGGCGCTGGCGCCTATCTCAGCTGATATCGGGCGGAAGGCGGGGTACACCCTGGACAAGTCGCCACCTCATATTTACTTTACATGCAGTCAGCTTTTGGCCACTGGCCAAATTTCCTTGGCCAAATGCGGGCGTAAAGTGAAAAAGTTTGGACAAGCCCTGGCGTCCAGTATGTGTGGTAGAGCGCTCACCTCTGTACGAGCGCTCGTTCAGCTCGCTCTCCTGAGCCGTCTGAACGGGGAGCGCTATTTCCAACTTGGGGGAGGGTGCGCTGAGCGGGTCGGCGCCTGGCGCTACGGGCGAGGCCGTGGTGGTGTGATGATCCCCCGCGCTCGCCGGGGCCACCGGCGGTTCCAGGAGGACGTCCTCCAACTCCCGCTGGAGTTGCTGCTCGCTTCCATTGCCCACGATCTGACACAACGAGAGACAGTGTTGGAGATCAACAAACACAAACGCAAGTGTCGCTGCTGTCACATGGGAATGACCGCCGCTGTCAATGCTCAGAACTATTTTCTCTTTATGTAAACTCGCCCCGCTGGAACATTTTTAGGAATCCATCACGTGTGTCAAGTGATAGCTGGCCGCTTGAAGAGGCCTTATTGTGCAGCCTTGTTATGACATTCCCTCTTATCAGCCATGATCAGTGACCCGTGAACAAGTCACTTGCATTTCCGGGAAATGGCAGCAGCACACGCAAGTCCAATTGAAATTGCATAAGTACCTTATTCTCCAGACTATAGAGTGTGCCCGTATATAAGCCGCAACCACTACATTTTGGAACAATTTTTGTTCCCATACATTAGCCGCACCGGACATTAAGGCGCAGATAATTATATACATATATATACATGTTGTGAAATGAGTTATGTATACAGAAATATTTATTGACGTACCTTGATTGTTTACAAAGAGTGTCCGTAACAAGGCAGTAAAACGGCTGATCAAACAAAACAGAAGTCATGGTCATGGACCCACTATCTGCGTAAGGTAGCTCTCCAATTAGCTAAATAACGGTGACGTTTTAGTGAATTTATGAAACTAAAACTGTTATGATCCGTGGCCCGGATCATGTTTTGTTATTTTATGTTAGTTTTGGACTCCCTCGGTTCCTGTTTTTGTGCAACCTTGAGTTTGTTTTTAGTTACCATGGTTGCTTATTATTTCCACCTGTCTCTGATTGGTGTTCGGGACGCTCACCTGTTTCCCGAGCACTAATCAGAGGCATTATTTAAGCCTGCCTTTGCCTGTCAGTCAGCCTGGCTTCATTGTTTGCTTCATGCAACAGTTATGTTAGTATTGTTTGTCTTCTAGTCCATGCTAAGTGGTAGCCTAAGCTTCCAGTACAATTGGCACGTTGTTCCTTCGGCTTGTTTTCTGTTTTTCGTACTTCTTTGATTTTCAAAGAATAAATCCATGTTCCTACCTGCACCTCCTGTCTGGATTGGTCCATCTGCATCCCGGGGGAACAAACCCTACAGTAAGCTCCGACGCCCCCGCCGTTACAAAAACAATACAGCTTAAATAGTACGGTGCGGCAAATATATGTAGAAAAATAGTTTCAAAATTCAGGTGCGGTGCGCTCTGTAGACCACAAATTACGATAGTTTATCTTGTGTTTTTTGTTGTGCCATAAAAGTGTAAATACTGTAAGTATTGTGCTGTTTGATTGTAACAATCAGTCCTGCATTTTAGTTGGGGTTTCCATTAACACATTTGGAGGTGTTGAAATTGCCATGCAATATCGCTAATGCTACTCAGTAGGATATAAATAGCAAAGTCAATGTTTATTAGCACTAAGCTAGCGCATCTTTTTTAGGAAAAGTGGCGCATTACTTTACTGAAGTCGCAGCTTTTTGAGACACTTGCGTCACAGCATTGAAAATTGCAACCATCCTTGGAGGAACTCTGCTCTCAGTGCTGCTGGAGTGATCGCCAAGTGGCGAAGTCACGCCATGTGCAAGCCAGTTTATGTGAGTTGCTTCCAAAAAAGTACTGGGGACCTGGCAAGGACGTGACGCAGGCTATAAAGCGAGGCGGCGACGGTCACTTTCACGAGGCAGCAAATAGAGAAGATCACGGCGGGATCACATGACACAGTGAGAGAGAGAGAGAGAGAGACACCAGCAGTAAAGAAAGATGACGAAGAAGAAGAGACTGACCTTAAAGCTGACCCCTTCCTCTGAAATCACCTGTGTTGAAGACAAGAAGTTTAGACTCCTCCCTGACTGCATGAGGGAAAAAGCAGACTATGGTTGTAGTGTTCGGATGCTGGTGCTACCTTTCTAGAGGAGCCTGCTGCATTCATTTCTGGCCCGCTGGCGCCCTCTGCTGCTACTTTCCCACAATGCACTTCCACAGCGTGACAGCGAAATGTGTGGGAACGTCTACTTCGGTTCTACTAAATGTCATGAAACACTAATTAAAACGCTGAGCGGAAGCTTCTAATGCAGGGCTGTCTAAGGCCTTTGCTTGGAGGGCCACATCTCAATTATGTCTGCCCTCAGAGGGCCGCTTGTAACAGCCAATCACACACAGCATGTAGCCAAATACATCGTTACACAAGCAACTCTTTCTCACCACTATTTATTCATTTAATTGCTGCATGACTTGCTATTAAATATACTGGGCCAATAAAATTATATGGTGGGCCACTTTAATTAAATGGTAGGCCACAAAATAATGGGGCATGCCATACAAATTGATGTGGTGGGCCACAAAAATAATGTGTCGGACCATATAAAATAGTGTGGTGGGCCACATGAAATAATGTCGGCCAATATAAAATGATGTGGTGGGCCATTTTAAATAATGTGTTTGACCATATAAAATGTGTCGGACCACGTGAAAATAATGTGTCGGACCATATAAAATGTGTCAGACCACATGAAAATAATGTGTCGGACAATTTAAAATGGTGTGGTGGGCCATTTAAATGATGTGTCGGACCATATAAAATTATTTGGTGAGCCACATCAAATAATGTGTCGGACCATATAAAATGACGTGGTGGGCCACGTGAAATAATGTGTTGGACCATATAAAATGACGTGGTGGGCCACATGAAGTAATGTGTTGGACCATATAAAATGATGTGGTTGGCCACATGAAGTAATGTGTTGGACCATATAAAATGATGTGGTTGGCCACATGAAGTAATGTGTCGGACCATATAAAATGACGTGGTGGGCCACGTGAAATAATGTGTTGGACCATATAAAATGACGTGGTGGGCCACATGAAGTAATGTGTTGGACCATATAAAATGATGTGGTTGGCCACATGAAGTAATGTGTTGGACCATATAAAATGATGTGGTGGGCCACATGAAGTAATGTGTGGACCATATAAAATGACGTGGTGGGCCACATGAAGTAATGTGTTGGACCATATAAAATGATGTGGTGGGCCACGTGAAATAATGTGTCGGACCATATAAAATAATGTGGTGGGCCACCTGAAGTAATGTGTTGGACCATATAAAATTAAGTGGTTGGCCACATGAAACAATGTGTTGGACCATATAAAATGATGTGGTGGGCCACATGAAGTAATGTGTTGGACCATATAAAATGACGTGGTGGGCCAACTGAAATAATGTGTCGGATCATATAAAATGAAGTTGTGGGCTACCTGAAATAATGTGTCGGATCATATAGGCCACATGAAATAATGTGTTGGACCGTATAAAACGATGTGGAGGGGCCACATGAAATAATGTGTCAGAACATATAAAATGGCGTGGTGGACCACATGAAATTGTGTTTCGGACCATATAAAATGATGTGTCGGACCGCAAAAAATTTATGTGGTGAGCCACATGAAATAATGTGTCAGAACATATAAAATGATGTGGTGGACCACATGAAATAGTGTGTGGGATCATATAAGCCACGTCAAATAGTGTGTCGGTTCATATAAGCCACATGAAATAATGTGTCAGACCATATAAAATGATGTGGTTGGCCACTGAAATAATGTGTCAGACCATATAAAATGATGTGGTTGGCCACTGAAATAATGTGTCAGACCATATAAAATGATGTGGTTGGCCACTGAAATAATGTGTCAGACCATATAAAATGATGTGGTGGGCCATTTACATGATGTGTCGGACCATATAAAATGAAGTGGTGGGCCATTTAAAGGATGTGTTGGACCATATAAAATGATGTGGTGGGCCAATTAAATGATGTGTCGGACCATATAAAATAATTGGTGAGCCACATCAAATATTGTGTCCGACCATATAAAATGATGTGGTGGGCCACTTCAAATATTGTGTCCGACCAAATAAAATGAAGTGGTGGGCTACCTGAAATAATGTGTCGGATCATATAGGCCACATGAAATAATGTGTTGGACCGTATAAAACGACGTGGAGGGGCCACGTGAAATAATGTGTCAGAACATATAAAATGATGTGGTGGACCACATGAAATAGTGTGTGGGATCATATAAGCCACATCAAATAGTGTGTCGGTTCATATAAGCCACATGAAATAATGTGTCGGACCATATAAAATTATGTGGTTGGCCACTGAAATAATGTGACAGACCATATAAAATGATGTGGTGGGCCATTTACATGATGTGTCGGACCATATAAAATGAAGTGGTGGGCCATTTAAAGGATGTGTAGGACCATATAAAATGATGTGGTGGGCCATTTAAAGGATGTGTTGGACCATATAAAATGATGTGGTGGGCCAATTAAATGATGTGTCGGACCATATAAAATAATTGGTGAGCCACATCAAATATTGTGTCCGACCATATAAAATGATCTGGTGGGCCACAAGAAATAATGAGTCGGACCATATAAAATTATTTGGTGAGCCACTTCAAATATTGTGTCCGACCATATAAAATGAAGTGGTGGGCTACCTGAAATAATGTGTCGGATCATATAGGCCACATGAAATAATGTGTTGGACCGTATAAAACGACGTGGAGGGGCCACGTGAAATAATGTGTCAGAACATATAAAATGGCGTGGTGGACCACATGAAATTGTGTTTCGGACCATAAAAAATGATGTGTCGGACCGCAAAAAATGATGTGGTGAGCCACATGAAATAATGTGTCGGACCATATAAAATGATGTGGAGGGGCCACGTGAAATAATGTGTCAGAACATATAAAATGATGTGGTGGACCACATGAAATAGTGTGTGGGATCATATAAGCCACATGAAATAATGTGTCGGACCATATAAAATGATATGGTGGGCCATTTAAATGATGTTTCGGACCAAATAAAATGATGTGGTGGGCCATTTAAATGATGTATCGGACCATATAAAATGAAGTGATGGGCCACATAAAATAATGTGTTGGAATATATAAAATGACGTGGTGGGCCACATGAAATAATGTGTTGGAATATATAAAATGATGTGGTGGGCCATTTACATGATGTATCGGACCATATAAAATGAAGTGATGGGCCACATAAAAAAATGTGTTGGAATATATAAAATGACGTGGTGGGCCACATGAAATAACCGTGGCGAGGAGGAAAAGAGTACGCAGGTGAGAAGAGAAGTGTTAGCGTGCATGAGAGGCGACTAGTTAGCGTGTTAAAACGAAGAGTAAATGATCTAGAAGGTCAAAGACTTCTCCAAGGACATGTCGGAGGTGCGTCCACACCTCACCCTCCTTACCTTCAGACCTGTCTTTTCGTCGTCGCTGCCGTTGTTGGCGGACGACGGCGTCTCGTCGCCCAGCCGGGACACCAGGACAAAGTCCTCACTGTTGAGAGTGGACACCGAGTCCGAGGACACGCTGATCTTCCCTGCCGAGCCCTTGTCGTCCATGGCAGTCGCTCCCACGCCTCGCTCATGGATGGAAGACAGCGGCCAGGACCACGCACCAAATCACCTGCACGGGAAACACCAGGACCGTAAGAAGACAGCGGCCAGGACCACGCACCAAATCACCTGCACGGCAAACACCAGGACCGTAAGAAGACAGCGGCCAGGACCACGCACCAAATCACCTGCACGGCAAACACCAGGACCGTAAGAAGACAGCGGCCAGGACCACGCACCAAATCACCTGCACGGGAAACACCAGGACCGTAAGAAGACAGCGGCCAGGACCACGCACCAAATCACCTGCACGGCAAACACCAGGACCGTAAGAAGACAGCGGCCAGGACCACGCACCAAATCACCTGCACGGCAAACACCAGGACCGTAAGAAGACAGCGGCCAGGACCACGCACCAAATCACCTGCACGGGAAACACCAGGACCGTAAGAAGACAGCGGCCGGGACCACGCACCAAATCACCTGCACGGGAAACACCAGGACCGTAAGAAGACAGCGGCCAGGACCACGCACCAAATCACCTGCACGGCAAACACCAGGACCGTAAGAAGACAGCGGCCAGGACCACGCACCAAATCACCTGCACGGGAAACACCAGGACCGTAAGAAGACAGCGGCCAGGACCACGCACCAAATCACCTGCACGGGAAACACCAGGACCGTAAGAAGACAGCGGCCAGGACCACGCACCAAATCACCTGCACGGGAAACACCAGGACCGTAAGAAGACAGCGGCCAGGACCACGCACCAAATCACCTGCACGGGAAACACCAGGACCGTAAGAAGACAGCGGCCAGGACCACGCACCAAATCAACTGCACGGCAAACACCAGGACCGTAAGAAGACAGCGGCCAGGACCACGCACCAAATCACCTGCACGGGAAACACCTGGACCGTAAGAAGACAGCGGCCAGGACCACGCACCAAATCACCTGCACGGGAAACACCAGGACCGTAAGAAGACAGCGGCCAGGACCACGCACCAAATCACCTGCACGGGAAACACCAGGACCGTAAGAAGACAGCGGCCAGGACCACGCACCAAATCACCTGAACGGCAAACACCAGGACCGTAAGAAGACAGCGGCCAGGACCACGCACCAAATCACCTGCACGGCAAACACCAGGACCGTAAGAAGACAGCGGCCAGGACCACGCACCAAATCACCTGCACGGGAAACACCAGGACCGTAAGAAGACAGCGGCCAGGACCACGCACCAAATCACCTGCACGGGAAACACCAGGACCGGAAGAAGACAGCGGCCAGGACCACGCACCAAATCACCTGCACGGCAAACACCAGGACCGTAAGAAGACAGCGGCCAGGACCACGCACCAAATCACCTGCACGGGAAACACCAGGACCGTAAGAAGACAGCGGCCAGGACCACGCACCAAATCACCTGCACGGCAAACACCAGGACCGTAAGAAGACAGCGGCCAGGACCACGCACCAAATCACCTGCATGGGAAACACCTGGACCGTAAGAAGACAGCGGCCAGGACCACGCACCAAATCACCTGCACGGGAAACACCAGGACCGTAAGAAGACAGCGGCCAGGACCACGCACCAAATCACCTGCACGGCAAACACCAGGACCGTAAGAAGACAGCGGCCAGGACCACGCACCAAATCACCTGCACGGGAAACACCAGGACCGTAAGAAGACAGCGGCCAGGATCACGCACCAAATCACCTGCACGGGAAACACCTGGACCGTAAGAAGACAGCGGCCAGGACCACGCACCAAATCACCTGCAAGGGAAACACCTGCCAACAATCCATAAACAGCATAAAGACAAACCACTTAATAATGATGACAACAGTTTTACATTTTAAGAATGTAACAGCTCATTGCATTCTTTGCATGCAAAATAGTAATCAATGTTCATTTTGCCATCATAACGTGTTTGAGATGAAAACACATTTATATAAAATTAGTTGAAAATGTATATTCCCTGAGAAAGTTAAAATAAAACGATATTGTTAGTATGAAAAATAAAACAATAAGAACAGTTTTCATTATATCCAACATAAAAAGTAGATTAGGTAGTGTCTTTAGCTGTCCTTGGGTCAATACCATGATGTCATTTTTGGAAAATAACCTTCAAATTAATATCACAGCAATGAAGTCATAGTTCTACTCAGCAAAGTGAGGAAAAAGCCAAAATGTGTATTTTTTTTTTTAAAATGAATGGGAATAAAGTCAAGTTATTACAAAAAAAAAAAAAAGAATTTTAAGGGAATACAGTCGTACGATGACGCAAAAACAACAATTTGAAATTAATAAAGTTTTCATATTCCATCCATTTTATGATTTTCTAAAATGACAAAAAAGAATCAACTAATTGTGTTAATACCATGGTTCAATATGGGGGGAAAAATGTGTACTTTTCACAAGAATGATTCCTAAATATCTAAGGGGAAAGTTTAATGAGAAACATTTAATGTCAATATTTTTTTTTTTATTGGGGTGAGGAAAGTCTGCGCTTCCCTGCTTAGGCTGCTGCCCCCACGACCCAACCTCAGATAAGCGGAAGAAGATGGATGGATGGATATTTTTTATTCTGGAGTAATGCCATGAAAAAAAACATTGACATTTATTAAAGTCCTACTGAAAGCCACTACTAGCGACCACGCAGTCTGATAGTTTATATATCAATGATGAAATATTAACATTGCAACACATGACAATACGGCCGCTTTAGTTTACTAAATTGCAATTTTAAATTTCCCGCTAAGTGTCTTGTTGAAAACGTCGCAGTATGATTACGCATGCTTGTGACGTTATTGGTTGTAGCGGACATTTTATCCCAGCTCCACTCACGGCTAAAAGTAGTCTGCTTTAATCGCATAATTCCACAGTATTCTGGACATCTGTGTTGCTGAATATTTTGCAATTTGTTCAATTAATAATGGAGACGTCAAAGAAGAAAGATGTAGGTGGGAAGCAGTATATTGCAGCTGCCTTTAGCAACACAAACACAGCCGGTGTTTCCTTGTTTAAAATTCCCGAAGGTGAAGCTTTACTATGGAACAGAGCGGTCAAGCGAAAATGGTTCCCGACCACATGTCAACCGGCAGGTTTCAGTGAGAAATTTGTGGTAATAAGTTGGCTCTTACCGTAGACATGAGCGGAGCTTGTGTCGTCCTGCAGCTGCATGGCTTCCCTCAGAGACACTGGCGGTCACCACACCCGTGGCCACACCCCTCCGACTTTCGGGAACTATATAATCTCACTAAAACACTAATAACACAATAAGCAGATAAGGGATTTTCCAGAATTATCCTAGTAAATGTGTCTAATAACATCTGAATTGCTCCCACTACCCTCGCCTTATTATTATTTTTTTTTAACTTTTTTTCTACTCCTTCACTCTCACTATCGTCATCCACGAATATTTCATCCTCGCTCAAATTAATGGGGAAATTGTCGCTTTCTCGGTCCGAATCGCTCTCGCTGCTGGTGGCCATGATTGTAATCAATGTTCAGATGTGAGGAGTTCCACAACCCGTGACGTCACACGCATATCGTCTGCTACTTCCGCTACAGGCAAGGCTTTTTTATTAGCGACCAAAAGTTGCGAACTTTATCGTGGATGTTCTCTACTAAATCCTTTCAGCAAAAATATGGCAATATCGCGAAATTGGACCTGCTATCCCCGTTTAAATAAGAAAATCTCATTTCAGTAGGCCTTTAATGAGAGAGAGACATTTAATGATAACATATTTTTCATTTTTATTGGGGAGAGGAAAGTCTGGGCTTCCCTGCTTAGGCTGCTGCCCCCGCGACCCAACCTCGGAAGATGGATGGATGGATATTTTTTATTCTGGAGTAATGTCACGAAAAAAAAAATTAATAAGTTGTTACGCAAAAGAAAGATGTAAGTACTATTACGTAAACAAACTGGAGAGCCACGTGGGTCCAAAGTTGTGACGTCACGTCGTGTTGTGTGTTAAGCTGTGACGTCACGTCGTGTTATGTGTTAAGCTGTGACGTCACGTCGTGTTATGTGTTAGCATAAACATTCCCGAGCTTCCTGTAAAGATCTAACCTTTTCCCTCCAATCGTACACTTATGTCGCCTTCATTTACCTCACAGCAAGATTCATTTTGAATTCGAATATTTTTAATGCATTTAAAGATTTGCAACGTACAGCTAGCCTTCTGGCGTTAGCATAGCAGCTAACAGTCCACTTTATTACGTGTAAAGATTTGCAACGTACAGCTAGCCTTCTGGCGTTAGCACAGCAGCTAACAGTCCACTTTTAGAGGGCAGCGGCAAGGTCAACTTTGTCCGAGCAGGTTGTAAAAAGTGTGAGAAATTAAGAAATATGCATGATATTGTGAGGGAGGAGGAGAAATGCCCGGATGCAGGCCAGCAGCAGTCCAGCTAGCAAAGCACCGGGACACCACAATCTTATCTCTCTTCCCAAGTGGTCCGGCTTCTTACCTGCGACTTATTTGTGCTGAGATGTCGGCGGCCGCCACATTGTAGTGATCACTACAGGTTGGAGGCAGCATCCACCCTCGCAACGATGCAAACACAAGCCCCCACCCGCCCGCACGGCGCATGCGCGTCACGCCCCCCCCCCAGCGCCTCTGCGTTGAGAAGCGCTCACGGGCGCATGCGCAGGAGTACCATTGACGATGACCAGATAACATGCGTTGTTAGGTTAAATAAATACAAATACAGTATTTGTAGCATTATTATCTCTACAGTACAACAACATGCATTTCCAAAACAATATATAATACGTTAGTCGGAAAGATACTAAGTCAATAGGTTTTTAATTCATTAGTTATCTAGTTCTTCTTATTATTATTATTACATCGGACCAGACTTAGACTGAATTTTTTCTTTGTTTTCCCACCCGTTTACCTGTTTCCACCCGCCTTTTTATAAGGGGTGCCGGAAGTTGGCAGAGCCGTCAGCGATCCTGTTCTGTCTCCCTGTAATGTTTGATCCTGTTCTGTCTCCCTGTAATGTTTGATCCTGTTCTGTCTCCCTGTAATGTTTGATCCGGTTCTGTCTCCCTTTAATGTTTGATCCGGTTCTGTCTCCCTGTAATGTTTGATCCTGTTCCGTCTCCCTGTAATGTTTGATCCTGTTCTGTTTCCCTGTTGTGTTTGATCCTGTTCTGTCGCAATTTAATGTTTGATCCTGTTCTGTCCCCCTGTGATGTTTGATCCTGTTCTGTATCTCTATAATGTTTAATCCTGTTCTGTCTCCCTGTTGTGTTTGATCCTGTTCCCTCTCCCTATAATAGATGGATAGATAGTACTTTATTCCAATGTTTAATCCTGTTCTGTCTCCCTGCAATGTTTGATCCTGTTCTGTCTCCTTGTAATGTTTGATCCTGTCCCGTCTCCCTGTAATGTTTGATCCTGTCCTGTCTCCCTGCAATGTTTGATCCTGTTCTGTCTCCCTATGTTTGATCCTGTTCTGTCTCGCTGTAATGTTTGATCCTGTTCTGTCTCCCTGTTGTGTTTGATCCTGTTCTGTCGCATTTTAATGTTTGATCCTGTTCTGTCTCCCTGTAATGTTTGATCCTGTTCTGTCTCCCTGTGATGTTTGATCCTGTTCTGTTCCCCTGTAATATGTGATCCTGTTCTGTTCCCCTGTAATATGTGATCCTGTTTTGTCCCCCTGTAATGTTTGATCCTGTTCTGTCTCCCTATAATGTTTGATCCTGTTCTGTCCTTGTGATGTTTGATCCTGTTCTGTCTCCCTGTAATGTTTGATCCTGTTCTGTCTCCCTGTAATGGTTGATCCTGTTCTGTCTCCCTGTAATGTTTGATCCTGTTCTGTCTCCCTATAATGTTTGATCCTGTTCTGTACCCCTGTAATGTTTGATCCTGTTCTGTCCCCCTGTAATGTTTGATCCTGTTCTGTCTCCCTGTAATGTTTGATCCTGTTCTGTCCCCCTGTAATGTTTAATCCTGTTCTGTCCCCCTGTAATGTTTGATCCTGTTCTGTCTCCCTGTAATGGTTGATCCTGTTCTGTCTCCCTGTAATGTTTGATCCTGTTCTGTCTCCCTATAATGTTTGATCCTGTTCTGTCCCCCTATAATGTTTAATTCTGTTCTGTCCCCCTGTAATGTTTGATCCTTTTCTGTCCCCCTGTAATGTTTGTCTGCTCTTGGATAAGATTGTGCTGAAAATCTTTATTTATTCTTCGTGGATCATTAAAGTTGTCACGCCTGTAAATCTGTTTTTTTTGTTTGATCATGTTTTGTTTTTTGGACTCTTGTTCCATTTTGCACTTCCTGGTTTGCTTTTTAACCATGTCAAGGCAGTAGTTCCCGCCTTGTCCCGCCCCTGCCCTCAGTCCCGCACCTGTTCCTGATTATCACAGCCAGTATTTAAGTCATTTTCTTTCTGTTCATCAGTCTGGGAACTTTGCTTTCATACTTCATGCCATACTTTTCGGTTCATCGATCCACGCCAAGTAAGTTTTTATTTGTATTTATGCCTTTGATAGTGTCTTTTGTTTGTTTGTAGATAGTATTGCCATTGTGCTGTTTTTGTTCTAAGTTTTAGTATAGATTATTATCCGCCATCGAGCGCGCTTTTTGTTTTGCCTTTTTGTATTTTGAGTGTAAATAAAAACAAACATGTACCTGAATTCCCGCCTGGCTCGTCCTGTCATCCCTCGGCGTCCAAGGAGCACAAACAATGCATGTTCAGGTCTGACGAAACTATTTCTGGTTCTGATTACAAATTGCAATTGCAAGGGTTTTTTTTTTTTCTTCCACTGTGAAGTTTGAGCGAAATATGTTCCAGCAAAATGATATAAATACATATATATACATACGTATATGTTATAGATATATATTACATTATCGGGTTAGTGTGCTAATGTTAGCAAGTATCAAGTCACATGACCCGGAAGTGACCGGCTGCAGAAAAAAAGTTAGACACAGCGCCCCCGTGTGTTTGCACGGCGTCATGACAAGCACACGTCAAAAGAAGAACCACTAAAAGGATTATTTATAAAAACATTTGATTTAAAACTAGCAGATCTCATCCAACTCAAGACTGCCCAAATGATTTATAAAGCAAGTAAAGATTCACTTCCAACAGGGAAGATTTTTACAGAGAGAAGGGAATTATAATTTAAGAGGAGAACTACTTTTTAAGATCCAATATTGTAGAACAACGCAGAAACTAATGAGTATAACAATAGCAGGGGTTCAAATATGGAAGTGTTTAAAGGATGAAATAAAACACAGCACCAACATAAACCAGTTTAAAAAGCTTTTTAAATCATTTATCATTAGTAAATATAAGAAAGAAGAGCAAACATTGTTTTAGAAAGACAATAATATATAATATGTATATAAATACAATTTATGATTTCATAATTATACATATAGGTTATATTAAAATGTATATATTACCACTTTATATGGAATTTAAATAAATTGTGTATATATAATATATATTATGTACAAATGTATATGTTTGATTTAAATGTTAAACTGTGTATATGAGACGTGTGCTACATATATGTTGCTTATATATTGTTTGAAAAAAAAAGTAATATAAGTGAAGCATGTTTTAGATTTTATATATTTTGAACCTTGTTCTTGTTGTGATGGGGTAGGTTTATATAAGCCTTGCTTCAACCTACACCCTTTCGGCTCAATCATTGCTCAAATGAGTGTTGTTTTTTTTTTCTTTTTTTGTTCTTTGTTTTATGTGAAGATTGCCGAAATAAAAAAATAAATAAATAAGTCACTTTATTTGACGCATGCAGTTTCACATGTGCACAAATGGTCCGTTCCCGCCTCGATATTTCACCACAGGAGCGGAAAAAGTCCAAACAAGCGCAAGAACAATATCAAGAAGAAGTACAATCATCATGTCAACTTTTTTACTCCTGCACGTTGTCAGTCAAAGGCAACACTTTCACACATGCGACATTTCCAAGGAAATACATGGAATACATAACAGTATTATTACTATCATCATTTTTGAGCCCAGTAGGTTCACACATTGAATTCAACAGACAGTTGTACTATCTGTGGCATGAAAGTGTCTAATATGTGACAGCACGCAGCTCACACAGTGGGCATGTGCACAACACATGACGCCACCTCATGCTCCTGATTTTCATTAGGGCAGCCCAAATAGCTGGGAATTTCCATATCGGCAGATACAAAACACTGATATCGTCATACAGTATCACATGGTAAAGTTACCACGTAAATAACAAATTCTTACAAAGGAAATAATAAAGTTATGCAATTTGGACGGCGACAAGTGAAGGCAGAGTCAGCAAAATGCTGCACTTAGATGCCGGCCGTCAAATAATAGGAGGTGTCATCAGCAGGTGGATGTGTTGTCCACCTGAACTAATTAGCTCGGCATCACAAAACTAAACTTACACAGAGGCTAAAAAGATATATGTTAAAAAGGTACATAATAATAAAGTATCATTGTAATAATAAATATTAATAGTTAATCATAACAATTAAAATTAATCTACCTGATATGTCTCTAACGCTGCACAAATATATATATATATATATATAAACTTTATTTATTTGTTGGTCGTCTGTAAAGGGGATATTTACAGTCAAGTGCAGCTAACATATACAGTTTTTACAATACTAAAGTAAAAATATTACTGTAATAAAGCTCTAATATCACATAAAAAGGCATAATTTTTCAAATACTTAAAGACCAAAAAAATTATACGTAATATATCTAATAGTCAAAAATATATTTTTGTTACATTGAATATATATTTAATTAATATTATTAATATTTTGTATTATTTAATCAAGTTTAAATGGATACTAAAAAAAATTATAAAATGTCAACAATAAATAAAATATAACAATAAATAATAAAAATAAAACATCATACATATATACATACATACATGTATATTCTATATATATATATATATATATATATATACATATATATATATATGTATGTAATATATATATATGTGTGTTCCTTGTACAATTAAAAGATATGGCATCTGTAAAGCTGCCGTTGACAGTCAAATGCAGCTCACACATACAAAAAGAAAGCGGGGTAAATAACTGTAATAAAGTTGTAATAGCATACAAAACAGAAATGCTTTTTCAAAAAACTACAGACCAAATAAAAAATCCTGTATTGCACGAATGTATATTTGATGGTAGCATTATTCATGAAAATATAGACAACTGATATTTAAAAAAGTACATTTGTAGGCAGAATACATGTTTTGATAGTTCCTATTAGATGCTGGCTGGTGTTTCCAACTTGAAAGCAATATTTCCAAGAACATGACCGGAAAAATGACTTATTTTAAAGACTTCTACCTGACATTTATAAATATTTCACATTTACATTATGTCACAACTTTTATTTTGGAGCAAGGAAGAAACGTATCTTTTGGAAAGCACCCATTTTATGTTGTAAACTTAGTGAAATAGAGATAAACAACATCAAGTAGAGACATGTGAAGATGACTCATGTACAGTCACCAAGTATTACTGTACAATCTCCATGTATGTACCACTGACAGCTGCCTGACACTCTCTGCAGCTTAGTCTTTTCATTTGTTCAAGTGGACAGTGAATTCAGAGGTTTCAGGCGGTGTGGTAAAGTAATGCCTATAATAGCGGGGCATCACAATTCTCTCTGAATTGTCTGGTGAAAAATATGAGGACATTTTTCTCAGCAGCAAAACAGAATTGTATGAAAAAAATTCCACACAACATAGAATGTTTCCCACAAAAATAATAAATACTGTATTTCCTTGAATTGCCGCCGGGGCGCTAATTATTTTAAAACCTCTTCTCACTTTTGTGGGTTCTTCCGAGGATGTTGTAGTCGTAATGATTTGTGCAGTCCTTTGAGACATTTGTGATTTGCGGCTATATAAATAAACATTGATTGACATTGATTGATTGACTTTGGCGTTCACCAAAGGCATGCGGTAAATTTAGGCCTGCGCTTATAAATTTGAGTGTGATGTAAGGATACCATCATGAAAAGCACATTTAATAAAAAAACATTATTATGGTCTTAACTTTACTTATAAATGAAGTCCATGCGCAGCTCCTTCTGATCAAAAGCATCGATAACTTCTTTATAGAAGTCTTCCTTATCTTTCTTCAGTTTTAAAAGTCTCTCTGTCTCCATGGAGATCTTCCTTTATTACCTCCTGCTTCGATTAAAAGTCCAGTTTAGAAAATGTTTTATTTTAGATATGTAATCCTCCATGTTAAAAGTGCAAGCGAGAGGAAAAAATAAAGGATCTCTGCTTGTTGTCACTTCTTCTGCAGCCGAGTAGTCGCAAGAAGGATCACTAGCGCCCTCTACCACCAGGAGGCGGGAGTCATTTAATGACTCATATTTGACACACGCAGCTACGGTATATTAATAAAACATAGCTGCTTACTGTTCTTTTTAGCATATTCAATAGCTTGGACCTTAAATCCTACTGAATAGCTCTTAATCTTCTTCCCTTTATGCGATTTCAAATGATTGAAACCAGTCTCCTCCATTTTGAAAATGATGACAGGTGAAGTGTCACTCGTGACGTGACGAGTTTGACCCGGTGGAAATTCTAGACATGCGCTAATAAAAATAGTATTTTGCAAAACGAGTTTGACCCGGCAGTAATTCTAGGCAGGCGCATACTAAATACCCGGCGGCAATTCAAGGAAATACGGTTATTCCTTTTCCTAAATTGCGTTGTCCGAGCGCAAAAATAGGTTTTGTCCTGATACAAAAATACTTGGACAAACAACTTCACAGAAGTTAGGAACTACAAAGTACACAAAAAACTGCCTGGTTTTGTCTGCCGAAGCCTTGGTGGAGGTCTGCTAACAGCTAGCTGGGATTAAAGACCACCATGCTAACATGCTAACACATTGCCATGCGAGGCTGCCACAAAAAAAGCGGAGTACGGTAAGTACAATGCAATATTAAAAAGTACTGTAAGAGTCCCAGTTGTGTTAAACATGATAAACATCCAAGGTCATTCATCCGAGTCCAAGAAGGATACCTTCCTCCTCCAAACTCTTTAGCTTAGCTTCTTAGCTCCCAGGCAAGACCCCGGAGGTTTGAAGACTCATCTACTTGCCAAAGATGTTGCTTGGGGTCCGGCCGCTGCACCTGGTACTGCTGCGGGGGGGGCCACAGGTGAGGTGGGAACAAAGGTAGGATGAGATATGGTGGGCCCCCACTACACAGGTACTTACTATATTGTCCCCCCTGTCCTCAGTCTCTTGACTCACCTTACTAGCATGACATCACAAGTCACCTGAAGGCCATCTTTCTCAGCAGGTGGGCGCCCGTCTTGTCAGCATGGCGCTGCTCCCCCGAAGATAGGGGCAGGAGGTTAGCGGCATCCTCGGAATACGGGGAGGGAAGGTCTGCGGGCTCCTGAGAGGCCCAAAATACCAAAGGACCATTAGGTTTAGATCCAACTCCTTTGTACATGATGGATAGAACCAGGTCTTTAGTTTTATTACACTGTGGTTAACTTCTCTACAAGCATTACCTGTGCACTTAAGAACGATTCTGTTTGACCTTTCCCTTAGTTTTCCAAGGATTTACCTGAGGGTTCAGCTCCTGGGCGTCCGGGTCCTCCAGGTCCAGGGCGCAGAGTTTCAGCTCAATGTCCCGGTGCTGGCCAGATTCCTGGTGGTCGTCCTCCTGGTAGCAGATGCCTCCGTCCTGGTCCTGGTTCTGGTCCTGGTCCTGATCCGGGCTGAAGACCAGACACTGGCTGGGCGAGTGCTGATGCAGATCCACTGCACTAAGTCGCCCGCTGCAAACACACCGGAGCACAAAGTCACTCGAAAGACAACGGAGATATTTGCTAGCAATAGAACTTTCTTCTTGTGGGACCAATCTTGACAAACCGGCATGAAAATACACAACATGAACTAAAATGCTAACAGTTAGCTAGTCAGAAAATGGTACTAACTAACAATATCCATGACTTTAAGTTAAGTACTTAAGATAATTAGCTAGAATGTTATCAAGCGAACTCGTCCGGGGTGTACCCCGCCTTCTGCCCGATTGTAGCTGAGATAGGCACCACCGCCCCCCCGCCACCCCAAAGGGAACAAGCGGTAGAAAATGGATGGGTTATCAAGCTAATAGCTAGCATGCTAACTTACTAACTAGATGATGCCAAGTAAAAATATCTTCAATGTCTATTTTTACACCCATAAAATAGGCTTAACATGCTAACAGTTAGCATGCTAGCAAGATGGCACCAGGTAACAATATCCACGATTTTTAGTTTTACACCTTTAATCGGCTTAAATGTTATCATGCTAACAGTCACAATGCTGACTGTTAACATGCTCACAAGATAGCACCAAATAACTATGTATTTGACTTTCAGTTTACTGCCTATAAAATTGGCTAACATGCTAATAGTTCTCATGAAGGCACCAAGTAACAAAATCCATAACTTTGACTTTTATACCTTAAATAGTCGCCTTAAGTCTTACCATGTTACCAATATGCTATCCTTGATTTTTAGTTTACTGCCTGCAAAATTGGCTAACATGCTAACAGTTGGCATGTTTACTAAAATGACGTAAAATGACCGTGATTTTGACTTTCATACCTGCAAAAATGTGCTAAAATGTCATCAAGCTAACAGTTGACATGCTAGCAAAAAGGCACCAAGTAACAAAATCCATAACTATAAGTTTTGTACCTAAAAGAGTTGGCGTAAATGTTATCATGCTAACACTTAAAATACTAGCACCAAATAACAATATGCTATCCTTGATTTTTAGTTTACTGCCTGCAAAATTGGCTAACATGCTAACAGTTGGCATGTTTACTAAAATGACGTAAAATGACCGTGATTTTGACTTTCATACCTGCAAAAATGTGCTAAAATGTCATCATGCTAACAGTTGACATGCTAGCAAAAAGGCACCAAGTAATAAAATCCATAACTATACGTTTTGTACCTAAAAGAGTTGGCGAAAATGTTATCATGCTAACACTTAAAATACTAGCACCAAATAACAATATGCTATCCTTGATTTTTAGTTTACTGCTTTCAAAATTGGCTACAATGCTAACATGCTACTAAGTTGACACAGTGTAACAATACCCATGCCTTTAAGGTTTCGACCTAAAATAATTGGCTTGAATTTTATCACGCTAACAGTTAACATGCTAGCAAGATAGCGCCATGTACCAATATCCTAGTTTTACGCCAAAAAATGGGCTAACATGCTAACTGTTGGAATGTTTACAAGACGCTGCCACGTACTGTAAAATTATCGTGACTTTGAGTTTCATACTACAAAAATGTGCTAAAATGTCATCATGCTAACAGTTGACATGCTAGCAAGAAGGCACCAAGAAACAAAATCCAAGACTTAAGGTTTGTACCTAAAATAGTTGGCGAAAATGTTCTCATGCTAACACTTAAAATGCTAGCAAGATAGCACCAAATAACAATATGCTATGCTTGATTTTTAATTTATTGCTTGCAAAATTGGCTACAATGCTAACATGCTAGTAAGTTGACACAGTGTAACAATACCCATGCCTTTAAGGTTTAGACCTAAAATAATTGGCTTAAATTTTATCACGCTAGCAGTTAACATGCTAGCAAGATAGCGATATGTAGCAATATCCTAGTTTTATGCCAAAAAAATGGGCTAACATGCTAACACTTGGCATGTTTACAAGACGCTGCCACGTACTGTAAAATTATCGTGACTTTGAGTTTCATACTACAAAAATGTGCTAAAATGTAATCATGCTAACAGTGCTAGCAGCAAACAAAAATGCTCAATACAAAAGTGTCTAACATGCTGACATAAATAAATGAATGGCTTTACCTGTGGATGGAAGGGTGGGATCCTCTGGAGCTCCACCTGTGCTCCACCTGAGAGTTGCAATCTGGAACAGTTCCACAGTTACTGTACTTTTTGGCCATGAAAAACCTTATCGCTCTTTATGATTTAGAAAAAACTTTCATCCTAAACTATTTTGCAGGTATTAAAGGCCTACTGAAAGCCACTACTAGCGACCACGCATGCCAATTATGCTTTAATCGCATAATTCCACAGTATTCTGGACTTCTGTTTGCTGAATCTTTTGCAATTTGTTCAATTAATAATGGAGACGTCAAAGAAGAAAGATGTAGGTGGGAAGCGGTGTATTGCAGCTGCCTTCAGCAACACAAACACAGCCGGTGTTTCCTTGTTTACATTCCTGAAGGTGAAGCTTTACTACGGAACAGAGCGGTCAAGCGAACATGGTTCCCTACCACACGTCAACCGGCAGGTTTTCGGTGAGGAAATGGTGGCAGTAAGTCGGCTCTTACCGTAGACATGAGCGGAGAGTTTGCGTCGTTCTTCCTGCAGCTGAGGGGGGAAAACAAAAATCTCAGCCCGGCTGCCTTGCTTCGTCGAGAAACGTGGCTTCCCACAGAGACAATGGCGGTCACCACACCTGTGGCCACACCCCTCCCACTTTCAGGTACGACCATATAATCTCTGTCAGGCTTTGACATGGATTGAGTGTGCTCCTTCGACGCAGCGGGATTCCAGGACGAGCCAGGCGTGAATTCAGGTACATGTTTTTATTTAAACACTATAATAAAAAACTAATCAAACTAAGGGCGCTCACAAAGAGGAAGAAACTGGGCTAAACAGTACAAACGTGAAACAAAAACACCTGCTCATTGGCATGAAAGACAATTTCACTATAAACTTAAACAGCACGATGGCAAGACTAAAGACATGAAACAAAAGAGTGCACTGTGGCATAAAAACATAAACAACTTACACGGCATGGAACGGTGGACTAGGACGTGAAGGTTTGAACAGCGTGGGTAGGGTGCGTGCGAGTGTGAAGATCCCAGGACGAAGACAAGAAAAAGAGTGACTTAAATAGCTGTGATGATTAGTGAAAACAGGTGAGGCTGAGAACAGGGACGTGACAGGTGAAAACTAATGAGGTTGGCATGGAAACAAACAAAAGCACGGAGTGCAAAACGTGACTGATTGTCCAAAATCAAAAACATAACATGACAAAAGAAAACATGATCCATAGGTGGGACAGTAACACAATAAGCAGATAAGGGATTGTCCAGAATGATCCTAGTAAATGTGTCTAATAACATCTGAGTCGCTCCCACTGCCCTCGTCTTTTTTTTTTCCTTCTAGCCCTTCACTCTAACTTTCCTCATCCACGAATCTTTCATTCTCGCTTAAATTAATGAGGAAATCGTCGCTTTCTCGGTCCGAATCGCTCTCGCTGCTGGTGGCCATGATTGTAAACAATGTTCAGATGTGAGGAGCTCCACAACCCGTGACGTCACACGCACATCGTCTGCTACTTCCGGTAAAGGCAAGGCTTTTTTATTAGCGACCAAAAGTTGCAAACTTTATCATGGATGTTCTCTACTAAATCCTTTCAGCAAAAATATGGCAAAATGATGAAGTATGACACATAGAATGGAGCTGCTATCCCCGTTTAAATAAGAACATCTCATTTCAGTCGGCCTTTAACGCGGGGTTTGCATTTCTGTGATGATAACCGTAGAGCAGAATGCTGTGGGTGGTCCTCACCTTTAAAGCTGGCCTCAGTGGTGTGGCACCCCGAGCGGGACGCCCTGGATATGGCGCCCCACTTGGAGATGATGGGCCCCTCGCTGAAAGGGATGATGGGGTCCTCCTCCTTCAGGCGCCTGTAGTGATCTGACCACTGCAGCCATGGCCTCCGACAACTTCCTGCCTCCTACGCCAGACCGGAGAACAGTTGGAAGAATGTCACCAGAAACACAACCACCAGGAGGGGGCGCAATACTCCAGCCATTGTGTGTGTGTGTGTGTGTGTGTGTGTGTGTGTGTGTGTGTGTGTGTGTGCAAGGCAGTGCAAAGAGTGACGGACATGTTGTTTAATGTGTTGTTTGTGTTAGCCTTCACTGTGTTGATATGAAAAGACAAAATATGAAAAGATGTTGAGGGTTCTTGGAGGTTTGAAATGATTTAATAGTAAATACTCTTCGGTAAAAGTTGTTTTGGTAGTATTTTTTTGAAATAGTATTTTCCCTGCAGTACTGAATAATATACATAAATATGTTGCAGCTGTTGTAGTTTAGGGTTTTAGATTATTCAATATTCAGTACAACATTTTCATTTTGATTTATTTTGAAACTTCATGAAAAAATATTGTATTCCATCCATCCATTTTCTACCGCTTATTCCCTTTCGGGGTCGCGGGGGGCGCTGGCGCCTATCTCAGCTACAATCGGGCGGAAGGCAGTGTACACCCTGGACAAGTCGCCACCTCATCACAGGGCCGACACGGATAGACAGACAACATTCACACACTAGGGACCATTTAGTGTTGCCAATCAACCTATCCCCAGGTGCATGTCTTTGGAGGTGGGAGGGGCCTATCCCCAGGTGCATGTCTTTGGAGGTGGGAGGGGCCTATCCCCAGGTGCATGTCTTTGGAGGTGGGAGGGGCCTATCCCCAGGTGCATGTCTTTGGAGGTGGGAGGGGCCTATCCCCAGGTGCATGTGTTTGGCGTTGGGAGGGGCCTATCCCCAGGTGCATGTGTTTGGCGGTGGGAGGGGCCTATCCCCAGGTGCATGTCTTTGGAGGTGGGAGGGGCCTATCCCCAGGTGCATGTCTTTGGAGGTGGGAGGAAGCCGGAGTACCCGGAGGGAACCCACGCAGTCACGGGGAGAACATGCAAACTCCACACAGAAAGATCTCGAGCCTGGATTTGAACCCAGGACTGCAGGACCTTCGTATTGTGAGGCAGACGCACTAACCCCTCTGCCAGCTATTTTTGAAAAATTATTTTGTTATTACTTTTGGACTAGTATATTTTCAATGCAGTATTAAATAATACATATTAATATGTTGTGTCCGTAGTAGTTTAGGCTTTTTAATTATTCAACGTTAAAAACGATATGTTATTTTTCATTTATTTTATTATTTATAATATGAATAATAAAATAAATGAAAAATAATATATATATTATTTGTCATTTATTTTATAATATATATATTATGTTTCATTTATTTGATCATTTATAGTATAAATAATACAATAAATGAAAAATAATATATCGCTTTTAACGTTGATTAATTTAAAAGCCTAAACTACTACGGACACAACATATTATGTATGATTTAATGCTGCATTGAAAATATACTAGTCCAAAAGTAATACCAATAAAAACAATACATATACATTTTATATGTATTATTTTTATTTTTTTTAAACGTCATAATAAAATATTGTAGTATTTTCTTGTTATCACTAACTACTTCTGAGCTATTATTTTTCATGCAGCATTAAATCTTATATATTAATATGTTGTGTCCGTAGTAGTTTAGGGTTTTAAATTATTCAATACAATTATTCATATATTTATATTATTTGATTTTTGTAATATTCATATGTTCATTTATATTTACTGTGTTTTTGTAGTATTTTTGATGAACACAAATTTTTACATATTAAAATACATATTAATATGTTGTTTAAGGTTTTAAATTACTCAACTTTAAATACGGTATATTATTGTTTATTTATTTTGATATCTATACGTAGTATTTTTACATCCATTTATTTTTAAACTTCCTCATTTACTATTTTTGAAGTGTTTTTTTGTTATCACTGATTATTTATTTAAATAATATATTTCATGCAGCATTAAATAATTTTTGTCAAATACCTTTTTTTTTCATTTTTATGGCAAACATGAAATATGACTAATTTCCCTCCCCCATAAACCATTTTCAAAGCGGAATATTCAATTTGAAGTAATTGAATAATTCAATGATAATAATGAATAATAAAGGTATTGAAATATAACATCTGTCTACGTACCGTCCTCTCCAGGCAGGAGTGCGGCCCCGAGACGTCACATGACCACGGCGAGAAGCGCACCAAGCCGCCGTGGCCCCTCAGGTGACATCCCGCACACGAGGCGTCCAGGTGCTGCACAAAGTATGCCACAAACACTTCACCTGATCTCCACAAGCATTGTTTGATTAGTGATGAGATGTGACTAATGTGTTGTCTTCAACTGCAAAGACTTTGTTTGGACAATCCAGGAATTAGGTTTCATTCATTTGTTTACAAGTGTTTGATGAAGATGACAGCAGACATTGTACAGTAGGTCGTGTGTTATTATGTTTGGTGGCTCACATGAAAATGAGAGTGTGATACAAGCATGTTTAAAGCTTCATGGAAAATACCTCAGTCAGGTTTTAGAGACCGCTACTTTGAATCATGGTACTGGTTAAAAAGTTGTACCCAGATTGCGGGGTGAGTAGAAAGACATCTTTATGCAAGGCTACTTTGAATCATGGTACCGTTTAAGAAGTTGTACCCAGATTGCAGGGGGAGTAGAAAGAGATCTTAATGCAAGGCTACTTTGAATCAAGGTGTTTTCTAAATATTTGTACCAAGATTGCGGGGGAGTACAACGACGGCTTTATTGCAAGGCTACTTTGAATCATGGTACCGTTTAAAAAGTTGTACCGAGATTGCGGGGTGAGTAGAAAGACATCTTAATGCAAGCCTACTTTGAATCATGGTACCGTTTAAGAAGTTGTACCCAGATTGCAGGGGGAGTAAAAAGACGGCTTTATTGCAAAGCGACTTTGAATCAAGGTGTTTTCTAAATAATTGTACCAAGATTGCGGGGGAGTGCAACGACGGCTTTATTGCAAGGCTACTTTGAATCATGGTACCGTTTAAAAAGTTGTACCCAAATTGCGGGGTGAGTAGAAAGACATCTTAATGCAAGGCTACTTTGAATCATGGTACCGTTTAAAAAGTTGTACCCAGATTGCGGGGTGAGTAGAAAGACATCTTTATGCAAGGCTACTTTGAATCATGGTACCGTTTAAGAAGTTGTACCCAGATTGCAGGGGGAGTAAAAAGACGGCTTTATTGCAAGGCTACTTTGAATCATGGTACCGTTTAAGAAGTTGTACCCAGATTGCAGGGGGAGTAAAAAGACGGCTTTATTGCAAAGCGACTTTGAATCAAGGTGTTTTCTAAATAATTGTACCAAGATTGCGGGGGAGTACAAAGAATGCTTTATTGCAAGGCTACTTTGAATCATGGAACCGTTTAAAAAGTTGTACCCAGATTGTGGGGGAGTACAAAGACCTCTTTATGCAAGGCTACTTTGAATCATGAAACCGTTTAAAAAAAGATGTACCCAGATTGTGGAAGAGTACAACGACGGCTTTATTGCAAGGCTACTTTGAATCATGGTACCGTTTAAGAAGTCGTACCCAGATTGTGGGGGAGTACAAAGATCTCTTTATGTAAGGCTACTTTGAATCATGGAACCATTTAAAAGGCGTACCCAGATTGTGGGGAGTACAAAGACAGCTTTATTGCAAGGCTACTTTGAATCATGATACCGTTTAAAAAGGCGTACCCAGATTGTGGGGGAGTACAAAGACAGCTTTATTGCAAGGCTACTTTGAATCATGATACCGTTTAAAAAGTTGTACCTAGATAGCAGGAGGAGTACAAAGACGGCTTTATTGCAAGGCTACTTTGAATCATGGTACTGTTTAAAAAGGCGTACCCAGATTGGGGGGGAGTTCAAAGACATATTTAGGCAAGGCTACTTTGAATCATGGTCCCGTTTAAAATATTGTACCCAGATTGCAGGGGGAGTACAAAGACGGCTTCATTGCAAAGCTACTTTGAATCGCGGTATTTTCTAATTAATCGTACCCAGATTGCAGGGGAGTACAAAGATGGCTTTATTGCAAGGCTACTTTGAATCATGGTACTGTTTAAGAAGTCGTACCTAGATTGTGGGAGAGTACAAAGATGGCTTCATTGCAAAGCTTCTTTGAATCATGGTATTTTCTTAATAATTGTATCCAGATTGCGGGGGAATACAAAGACCACTTTATTGCAAGGCTACTTTGAATCATTGTACCGTTTAAGACGTCGTACCTAGATTGTGGGGGAGTACAAAAACGGCTTCATTGCAAGCTACTTTGAATCATGGTGTTTTCTAAATAATTGTATCTAGATTGCGGGGGAGTACAAAGACGACTTTATTGCAAGACTACTTTGAATCATGGAACCGTTTAAAAAGTTATACCCAGATTGCAGAGGGAGTACAAAGAGCTCTTTATGCAAGACTACTTTGAATCATGCTACCGTTTAAAAAGTTGTACCCAGATTGCAGGGGGAGTACAGAAGACCTCTTTATGCAAGACTACTTTGAATCATGCTACCGTTTAAAAAGTTGTACCCAGATTGCAGAGGGAGTACAAAGACCTCTTTATGCAAGACTACTTTGAATCATGCTACCGTTTAAAAAGTTGTACCCAGATTGCAGGGGGAGTACAGAAGACCTCTTTATGCAAGGCTACTTTGAATCATGGAACCGTTTAAAAAGATGTACCCAGATTGTGGGGGAGTACAACGATGGCCGCCGTAAACCCACAATGCATTGCTGCGAACAGATAAACGTTGAAACCGTGAGTTAGAATGGCACGCGGCTAACACCACCACGCATGGTCCATCTTCAGCACACTGAAACAATTCTTCAAGCCTGGTTTGCTTTTAGTGATCTACGGCTTCTGTTTCCACGTCTCTGACTTGGCTTTCTCGCACGGACTCGCCCACACGCGCCACAGTCGTCTCCAGGATACCATCAGTTGCTAGGCAACCACCGCACAGTTATCTCCCGCTTTGGCCAGACAAGTGAAGCGATGTACGCTTGGCAACATAACTTCATGTACCTCCGCTCCAAAGTCCATGTCCAAGATGGCGGTGGGCTGTTGGTGGCGTGCTGGTGGTGTTGGTGGTGGTAGTGGTGCTGCTGGTGCTGGTGGTGCTGGTGGTGGTGGCCCACTGCTCCTGCTTGTGTCGGAAGAGCTCCTCGTAGCCCATAGGAACACAGCCGTAGTCCTGAAACAACAACGGAGGATGAAAAACTACATGAAGAACAAATATATGACATATTATAGGAAATATATATAATATATCCTATTTTATATCGTTTTAAAATGATTTTTACTTGTTTAAATTTTTTTTATTATAATAAAATTATATTAAAAAATATATAAAAATTAGTATATGCACAAATATTACAGTAAGATTTTATATATATACATATATATATATATACATACATTCACACACATACATATATATTAAATATATATACATATTATTATAATATATATAAATATTGAAATATATTATTGCACAGTGCTGGTGACTTTGTGTGTGTGTGTGTGTGTGTGTGTGTGTGTGTGTGTGTGTGTGTGTGTGTGTGTGTGTGTGTGTGTGCGTGTGTGTGTGGGCAGAGACATATTTAGGTGTGGGAGGATGGACGTCAGAGGAGGCTGAGGCTGGCAGCGAAGGTGGAGGTGAGGCGAGATATGTGGGTGATTAAGAAGAAGAAGAAGAAGAAGAAGAAAGCTTTGAGGAAAAGATTCTTGCAGAAGAAGAAGAACGTTGCAGGAATCTTTGCAGCGTGATCAAAATAAAAATAAAAACCTCTAAAGAGAATTCAAGGCATTGTTGTTTCAATGTAATGATTATATAATTATATATATATATATATGTATATATATATATATACATACATACATATATGTATATATGTATATACATATAAATATATATAAATATATGTGTATGATATCTATATATATATATATGTATAGAGCACACAAGTATTCAAGCCGCACCCAAATTTTAAATGAAAAACATAAATATATTTCTATATATTAACCACACCGGATTATAAGCCGCAGATATAAATGCTGTGAAATGAGTTATTTACACAGAAATATTTTTGTAAATGTTTATATACATACATAAAATGTTTCCTTTCAGTTTCTCTTTTTAAAAAAAGGCAGTAAAACGGATGATCAAACAAAACAGAAGTCATGGTCATGGACCTACTAGCTGCGCAAGCTAGCTCTCCAATCAGCTAAACAAACTCAATAACTCCACGTTGACATCTTGGTGAATTTAGTGAGGAATTTGTGAAAGTGAAATAATACAAAAAGAATGTCGTTGCAAGTTGATAATATCAACAGACATTCGTTATCCTGTTAGCCTATTCGCTAATGCTCACGACGCCAGCGTGATTACAATAGCGGGTACAAATGTGCATGAAAACACCTCAACAGACATCATGTATGGAGTTGTTTTAGTTATATTGTACAAACGTGGCTTGGAGTCATGAATGAAGGATCCATATGAGTAGAACCGCTATGGATGGCTAGAAGACGGAATGTACTTCCGGTTTAAAGCATTAAAACCGGACAATGCGACACCTGCAGTGAGTGAACTTGTCCAAAAGATGGCGCCGTAGCACAAACAACGACAAATCTTTTTTTCAGTGGTCCCTGTTGGTGTTTTAAGAAAACTTTTTTGAACACAAAACATTACGGGGGGTTCGCAAAGAAAAGCCCATAAATTGGCCGCACCGTTTTAAAACAAGATCTGATAGCTCAATTACAGTTCATTTTATTACCTATTCTGTCTTATATGTCTTCTATGTTGCACGACTGCACCAAGAAAAATTCCTAGTTTGTGAACCCGTCCTCAAACAATGGCAATAAAAACTATTCTGATTCTGAAAAGCCCGCAGGTTTCAAAGCGAAGGAAAATAGGCTATATATATATATATATATATATATATATATATATATATATATATATATATATATATATATATATATATATTGTGGAGGGGGCAGTGGTCTGCGGGCCGGCTGCGGAGCGGGGTGTGTAAGGACCGGCCTTGAAGCCAGCGTTAGGGGAGTAGATTGCCCAGCTGGGATTTGTTATCTAATCACCTGTCGCCCTTATTAGCAGCAGCCGTTACGAGACATGTGGTTGGAGTTGCTGGTGAGCAGACGCATGAAACCGAGAGACATTTTGCTGGAAAGCAAAATTATACTGCTGTATGAAAATAAAAGACTTGTTACCTCAGACTACCGGGCTCACGAGAGGATCTTTGCGTCAGAAGAACCCATAGGAGGGCAACCTCCACATATGTTTTATTTTTGTGTGTGTGTGTGTGTGTGTGTGTGTGTGTGTGTGTGTGTGTGTGTGTGTGCATGATTCTGCCCACCCTGTGGTGGTCGGGTCCAGAGCAGTAGTTGCTGTCCAGCGAGTTGAATCTCTCCCTGAGCGGGGGCTGGTAGACGGACGTCTGGAACACCTCCGGGGGCAGCGAGTTTACTCCGGGCGTCCTCCCGGTGGTACAGCTGCCATGGAAAGGAAAGCCAAAGTAGAGGCGGTCTGTACCGATGGCGGCGGGATGGTGGACCGACCTGAGGCCTCCACGCTCGCCTGCTGTCGTAGAGCGGGGCGTAGACGGCGTGGGCGGACACCAGGGGACCGTACCGGGGCTGCCCGGGGTGCTGGGGGTGGAAGAGGACCAGCCGGTCTCCGGGCGGCGGCTGCGGCGGCGTGTACGCCGAGGGCGAAGAGGAGGAAGGCTGGTCAGGAAAGGAGCCCGGCGGCAGAGAGGATTCTGGGACGTTGGAAGATCTGAGGAAGCGAGCCATGCAGGACTTGTGTGCAGGTGCGTGGAAGGAACCTGCTGAGGAGCATCATGGGAAATATAACTTTTCTCAAATAACAGTGCCCATCCTCTCTGCAGTTAAGTAGCAGAGTGTTGTTAAGGAGACGTACAGCTGGTGTGATAGTCAACTTGTCCTGGGTAGATGAGCTCGGAGGCGTGAGAAGGATGGGGCACCCTCAGCGTGACGCCACACTTGTCCGTCTCATCACTCCCGCCCACAGGGGGCGACGCTGAGGCGGGGACGGACGGGACTCTCCGCGGAGGGCGGGGACCTTTAGGACCATCAACCACGTTATTTGTGAGGACAGGAAATGGTTTCATGAGTCGGACATCTTACTGGTCTGCCGAGCCCAGTGAGGTGCTGCTGGTCATACTGGACGCCATGTCCTCCCGTGTGGGTCCTCCCCTCGCACACGCCATGTCCTCACATGTGGGTCCTCCCCTCGCACACGCCACGTCCTCAGGTGTGGGTCCTCCCCTCCCACACGTCACGTCCTCAGGTGTGGGTCCTCCCCTCGCACACGCCACGTCCTCACATGTGGGTCCCACCCTCACGGACGCCAGCTGCGTGGTCACGTCCTCGCCTGCAGAGTCGTCAGTCTGGACGTCCACGGGGAAAGTTTTAGTGCGACTCACGCTGCTGCTCTTCTTGTTCCTCACTCGGAATCTGCACAACAGTACAATACTCTTATATATACGTGTATATATGTATATATACAGTCGTAATTTAAGGCTATATCAATAAACTTTGATTGATTGATGATTGATATTAGATGTATATTATTTTTTGTATTTCAATTTTCAAAATCTTTTGGATAAAATATTATCTTGTATTTCTTTCAGCCAACACTTATTTGTGCCTTCATCCATCCATCCATCCATCTTCTTCCGCTTATCCGAGGTCGGGTCGCGGGGGCAGCAGCCTAAGCAGGGAAACCCAGACTTCCCTCTCCCCAACCACTTCGTCTAGCTCTTCCCGGGGGATCCCGAGGCGTTCCCAGGCCAGCCGGGAGACATAGTCTTCCCAACGTGTCCTGGGTCTTCCCCGTGGCCTCCTACCGGTTGGACGTGCCCTAAACACCTCCCTAGGGAGGCGTTCGGGTGGCATCCTGACCAGATGCCCGAACCACCTCATCTGGCTCCTCTCCATGTGGAGGAGCAGCGGCTTTACTTTGAGTTCCTCCCGGATGGCAGAGCTTCTCACTCTATCTCTAAGGGAGAGACCTGAGGAAACTCATTTGGTCCGCTTGTACCCGTGATCTTGTCCTTTCGGTCATGACCCAAAGCTCATGACCATAGGTGAGGATGGGAACGTAGATCGACCGGTAAATTGAGAGCTTTGCCTTCCGGCTCAGCTCCTTCTTCACCACAACGGATCGATACAACGTCCGCATTACTGAAGACGCCGCACCGATCCGCCTGTCGATCTCACGATCCACTCTTCCCCCACTCGTGAACAAGACTCCTAGGTACTTGAACTCCTCCACTCGGGGCAGGGTCTCCTCCCCAACCCGGAGATGGCATTCCACCCTTTTCCGGGCGAGAACCATGGACTCGGACTTGGAGGTGCTGATTCTCATTCCGGTCGCTTCACACTCAGCTGCGAACCGATCCAGCGAGAGCTGAAGATCCCGGTCAGATGAAGCCATCAGGACCACATCATCTGCAAAAAGCAGAGACCTAATCCTGCGGTCACCAAACCGGAACCCCTCAACGCCTTGACTGCGCCTAGAAATTCTGTCCATAAAAGTTCTGAACAGAATGGGTGACAAAGGACAGCCTTGGCGGAGTCCAACCCTCACTGGAAATGTGTCCGACTTACTGCCGGCAATGCGGACCAAGCTCTGACACTGATCATACAGGGAGTGGACCGCCACAATAAGAAAGTCCGGTACCCCATACTCTCTGAGCACTCCCCACAGGACTTCCCGAGGGACACGGTCCAATGCCTTCTCTAAGTCCACAAAGCACATGTAGACTGGTTGGGCAAACTCCCATGCACCCTCAAGAACCCTGCCCAGAGTATAGAGCTGGTCCACAGTTCCACGACCAGGACGAAAACCACACTGTTCCTCCTGAATCCGAGGTTATTTGTGCCTTGAAGGTATGTTTCTTTTCTTTCTAACCATCACCAATATTATATAATAATCAATACTTTCGAAGTATAATAATCAATACTTTGAGAGGAAAGAAGAACTCACGTGTCCAGTTCTTCCTGCGTGTGTGCAAAGGTGCAGTTGTTTCCTCGAGGACATCCTCCCTGATGGCGCAGGTCTCGACACATGCTGGTCTTGTACTTGCTGTTCCCCTGCAGCTGCAAACCACAACAATACTTCATCATTATCACTATATTCTTATATATAATATCCATTAACATCACAGTATTACATAGCATTCATTAACATTATATTATAATACAGCATTCATTAATATTATTGTACTATGTAGCATTAATTAACATTATATTACTATATAACATTTGTTAACATCACATTATTATATTTGACTATATGTACACACACCCATGGACTATATGTACACACACCCATGGACTATATGTACACACACACATGGACTATATGTACACACACCCATGGACTATATGTTACACACACCCATGGACTATATGTACACACACCCATGGACTATATGTACACACACACATGGACTATATGTACACACACCCATGGACTATATGTACACACACCCATGGACTATATGTACACACACACATGGGACTATATGTACACACACACATGGACTATATGTACACACACCCATGGACTATATGCACACACACACATGGACTATATGTACACACACCCATGGACTATATGTACACACACCCATGGACTGTATGTACACACACCCATGGACTATATGTACACACACACCCATGGACTATATGTACACACACCCATGGACTATATGTACACACACCCATGGACTATATGTACACACACACATGGACTATATGTACACACACCCATGGACTATATGTACACACACACATGGACTATATGTACACACACACATGGACTATATGCACACACACCCATGGACTATATGTACACACACACATGGACTATATGTACACACACACATGGACTATATGTACACACACCCATGGACTATATGTACACACACCCATGGACTATATGCACACACACATGGACTATATGTACACACACATGGACTATATGTACACACACCCATGGACTATATGTACACACACCCATGGACTATATGTACACACACCCATGGACTATATGTACACACACACATGGACTATATGTACACACACACATGGACTATATGCACACACACCCATGGACTATATGCACACACACATGGACTATATGTACACACACATGGACTATATGTACACACACCCATGGACTATATGTACACACACCCATGGACTATATGTACACACACACATGGACTATATGTACACACACCCATGGACTATATGCACACACACACATGGACCTATATGTACACACACCCATGGACTATATGTACACACACCCATGGACTGTATGTACACACACCCATGGACTATATGTACACACACACATGGACTATATGTACACACACCCATGGACTATATGTACACACACACATGGACTATATGTACACACACCCATGGACTATATGTACACACACCCATGGACTATATGTACACACACACACATGGACTATATGCACACACACACATGGACTATATGTACACACACCCATGGACTATATGTACACACACCCATGACTATATGCACACACACACATGGACTATATGTACACACACCCATGGACTATATGTACACACACCCATGGACTATATGTACACACACCCATGGACTATATGTACACACACCCATGGACTATATGTACACACACCCATGGACTATATGTACACACACACATGGACTATATGTACACACACCCATGGACTATATGTACACACACACATGGACTATATGTACACACACACATGGACTATATGTACACACACACATGGACTATATGTACACACAACCCATGGACTATATGTACACACACACATGGACTATATGTACACACACACATGGACTATATGTACACACACACATGGACTATATGACACACACACATGGACTATATGTACACACACACATGGACTATATGTACACACACACATGGACTATATGTACACACACCCATGGACTATATGCACACACACACATGGACTATATGTACACACACACACATGGACTATATGTACACACACACACTGGACTATATGTACACACACACACATGGACTATATGTACACACACCCATGGACTATATGTACACACACACATGGACTATATGCACACACACACATGGACTATATGTACACACACCCATGGACTATATGTACACACACCATGGACTATATGTACACACACACATGGACTATATGCACACACACACATGGACTATATGTACACACACCCATGGACTATATGTACACACACCCATGGACTATATGTACACACACCCATGGACTATATGTACACACACACATGGACTATATGTACACACACACATGGACTATATGTACACACACCCATGGACTATATGTACACACACCCATGGACTATATGTACACACACCCATGGACTATATGCACACACACCCATGGACTATATGCACACACACCCATGGACTATATGTACACACACCCATGACTATATGTACACACCACATGGACTATATGTACACACACCCATGGACTATATGTACACACACACATGGACTATATGTACACACACACATGGACTATATGCACACACACCCATGGACTATATGCACACACACACATGGACTATATGTACACACACCCATGGACTATATGAACACACACACATGGACTATATGTACACACACCCATGGACTATATGCACACACACACATGGACTATATGTACACACACACATGGACTATATGTACACACACACATGGACTATATGTACACACACCCATGGACTATATGTACACACACCCATGGACTATATGTACACACACCCATGGACTATATGTACACACACCCATGGACTATATGCACAACACACCCATGGACTATATGTACACACACACATGGACTATATGTACACACACACATGGACTATATGTACACACACCCATGGGACTATATGTACACACACCCATGGACTATATGTACACACACACATGGACTATATGTACACACACCCATGGACTATATGTACACACACACATGGACTATATGTACACACACACATGGATCTATATGTACACACACACATGGACTATATGTACACACACACATGGACTATATGTACACACACCCATGGACTATATGTACACACACCCATGGACTATATGTACACACACACATGGACTATATGTACACACACCCATGGACTATATGTACACACACACATGGACTATATGTACACACACCCATGGACTATATGTACACACACACATGGACTATATGTACACACACACATGGACTATACGTACACACACACATGGACTATATGTACACACACCATGGACTATATGAACACACACATGGACTATATGTACACACACCCATGGACTATATGTACACACACACATGGACTATATGTACACACACCCATGGACTATATGTACACACACACATGGACTATATGTACACACACACATGGACTATATGTACACACACACATGGACTATATGTACACACACCCATGGACTATATGTACACACACACATGGACTATATGTACACACACACATGGACTATATGTACACACACACATGGACTATATGTACACACACACATGGACTATATGTACACACACACATGGACTATATGTACACACACACATGGACTATATGTACACACACACATGGACTATATGTACACACACCCATGGACTATATGTACACACACACACATGGACTATATGTACACACACACATGGACTATATGTACACACACACATGGACTATATGTACACACACACATGACTATATGTACACACACCAGGACTATATGTACACACACACATGGACTATATGTACACACACACATGGACTATATGTACACACACCCATGGACTATATGTACACACACCCATGGACTATATGTACACACACACATGGACTATATGTACACACACACATGGACTATATGTACACACACCCAATGGACTATATGTACACACACCCATGGACTATATGTACACACACCCATGGACTATATGACACACACCCATGGACTATATGCACACACACCCATGGACTATATGTACACACACACATGGACTATATGTACACACACACATGGACTATATGTACACACACCCATGGACTATATGCACACACACCCATGGACTTATGTACACACACCCATGGACTATATGTACACACACACATGGACTATATGTACACACACACATGGACTATATGCACACACACCCATGGACTATATGTACACACACCCATGGACTATATGTACACACACACATGGACTATATGCACACACACACATGGACTATATGTACACACACCCATGGACTATATGCACACACACCCATGGACTGTATGTACACACACCCATGGACTATATGTACACACACACATGGACTATATGTACACACACACATGGACTATATGTACACACACCCATGGACTATATGTAACACACACACATGGACTATATGCACACACACCCATGGACTATATGTACACACACACATGGACTATATGTACACACACCCATGGACTATATGTACACACACACATGGACTATATGTACACACACACTGGACTATATGTACACACACACATGGACTATATGTACACACACCCATGGACTATATGTACACACACCCATGGACTATATGTACACACACACATGGACTATATGTACACACACACATGGACTATATGTACACACACCCATGGACTATATGTACACACACCCATGGACTATATGTACACACACCCATGGACTATATGCACACACACACATGGACTATATGTACACACACCCATGGACTATATGTACACACACACATGGACTATATGTACACACACCCATGGACTATATGCACACACACACATGGACTATATGTACACACACACATGGACTATATGTACACACACACATGGACTATATGTACACACACACCCATGGACTATATGTACACACACCCATGGACTATATGTACACACACCCATGGACTATATGTACACACACCCATGGACTATATGCACACACACACATGGACTATATGTACACACACACATGGACTATATGTACACACACGCACATGGACTATATGTACACACACCCATGGACTATATGTACACACACCCATGGACTATATGTACACACACACATGGACTATATGTCACAAACACACCCATGGACTATATGTACACACACACATGGACTATATGTACACACACACATGGACTATATGTACACACACACATGGACTATATGTACACACACACATGGACTATATGTACACACACCCATGGACTATATGTACACACACACATGGACTATATGTACACACACACATGGACTATATGTACACACACCCATGGACTATATGTACACACACACATGGACTATATGTACACACACCCATGGACTATATGTACACACACACATGGACTATATGTACACACACACATGGACTATACGTACACACACACATGGGACTATATGTACACACACCCATGGACTATATGCACACACACATGGACTATATGTACACACACCCATGGACTATATGTACACACACACATGGACTATATGTACACACACCCATGGACTATATGTACACACACACATGGACTATATGTACACACACACATGGACTATATGTACACACACACATGGACTATATGTACACACACCCATGGACTATATGTACACACACACATGGACTATATGTACACACACACATGGACTATATGTACACACACCCATGGACTATATGTACACACACACATGGACTATATGTACACACACACATGGACTATATGTACACACACACATGGACTATATGTACACACACCCTTTGGACTATATGCACACACACACATGGACTATATGTACACACACACACATGGACTATATGTACACACACACATGGACTATATGTACACACACACACATGGACTATATGTACACACACCCATGGACTATATGTACACACACACATGGACTATATGCACACACACACATGGACTATATGTACACACACCCATGGACTATATGTACACACACCCATGGACTATATGTACACACACACATGGACTATATGCACACACACACATGGACTATATGTACACACACCCATGGACTATATGTACACACACCCATGGACTATATGTACACACACCCATGGACTATATGTACACACACCCATGGACTATATGTACACCACACACATGGACTATATGTACACACACCCATGGACTATATGTACACACACCCATGGACTATATGTACACACACCCATGGACTATATGCACACACACCCATGGACTATATGCACACACACCCATGGACTATATGTACACACACACATGGACTATATGTACACACACCCATGGACTATATGCACACACACCCATGGACTATATGTACACACACCCATGGACTATATGTACACACACACATGGACTATATGCACACAACACCCATGGACTATATGTACACACACCCATGGACTATATGTACACACACACATGGACTATATGCACACACACAACATGGACTATATGTACACACACCCATGGACTATATGCACACACACCCATGGACTGTATGTACACACACCCATGGACTATATGTACACACACACATGGACTATATGTACACACACCCATGGACTATATGTACACACACACATGGACTATATGTACACACCACACATGGACTATATGTACACACACACATGGACTATATGTACACACACCCATGGACTATATGTACACACACACATGACTATATGCACACACAC